>NW_016827678.1:261985-274388 GCF_001698545.2 Rhinopithecus bieti
AAAAAAAAAAAAAAAAAAAAAAAAGCATTTGCTTGTTCTATTTATTTGCTCCATTTATTCTAAAACAGCCCTGGCTCCCTCCCTCAATCCCATCTAATTTACCCCAATCTTACTGTCTTTCCTTAAATGCGATAGAATCCAGAAATATGTAAAAAAGAAAAGCAAAAAGATAATAACAAATTTTAAAACCTAACACTAAATTACAGTGCACAGTACATATTAGGGCACTATCCTAGTTTATCTTATGTGTAAAATTCTTCCAGTAATGTCCTGAAAGTTAAATGCCTTCCTTTTAAAATATATTTTTCCATTATCATTTAAACCAACAACTACCTTTACCCTTTCAAAACTTGGGACCCTGACCATCTATATCTTACTCAAATATTCCCTGAGTACAGCATGCTTAAAGCAGGGTAACAAAAGACCAAAAGGCAGATGAGTGTGTCTGAATCTCATTAAGGTACAGATGGAGTTGTATTTTACTCATTGTACTTGATCTACATTCCTACACCAGACCAAAGATGAAGCCAGGAAAATTCAATTCCTTTTAATTCTATACTCACCTTAGCAAAAGTGGGAGTGGATCTCACAGGCTACTTACAGCAAATCTGCAGTGCTCTCATTTGTCATAAAGGACAAACTAGAAACTCTCCATAGATGGTGAAGATAGGCAGCATGGTGAAAGTGTGCAGAGTGGTGGTGAGAGTGGCTGCTATCGCAGCATATAGCCTACCTTAAAGGTGGATACCTGAAAGATACTCAGGTAACAAGGAAAATGTCAAATTCTGGCTGTAGACCACTCTTGGGAATAGATTTTTTGAAGTATAAGACCCCCAAAATGCCAGAGTATAAACGACCCTCCCTTTCAATCATGTATCCTTGTTTTGCCTATTTCCCACATTATAAATATCAAAAGACCTGAGCATTTGCATGGGATTAGTGTGCTCAAAACTTCTTGAAAATAGCGTGTAAAATGTCAGTAAGATGAAATGGGTTAAAAAGAGCATATTATACTTCTGATTATTTCTGCAGCCACGAGGTTTTCATTAAGTTTCAAGCATGTGGGTTTGTGATTATGTTCATGACAACAAACACTAAAACATGGAACAAGATCTGTAGTTCAAAGAAATGAAATATTCCAGAATTTATCCACATATTCCAATATACTGCTTTTGTGTATTTTGTTTCCAACTCAAGAGGTTTCATGAAACCTCTACAAAAATGTTAATCTTAGTGATTCATTCACAAAGAGTTTAAGCTAAAATTTTGGTAGTTTAATCTGGAGTTCAATTGTCAAGTAATGATTTTAGAACTGATATAAATTTTTAAAATTTTCATCAGATCACAGAAAATAGATAAATATGTCTATTCTAATGCAAAATTTTAGTTACGTGTCCTGTATTATCTTCCAGGCTTAACTATGTATGTTCTGGTTTAACAGGTTATTAATTTTTTTAAAGATCATTGGAAAAATATGTTCACAATAAAATTATTCAAGGAGTATATTTCTACCAGTACTCTTGTTTCCTAATTTCCTACTTTTTAAGTTCCCTTAATTTTCAAACACAAACTTCTTTTCTTTTCTCTCCTGAGTTATATTTGCTGCTCCTAACCATACTTACATTGTTCAGTGCCTTCTAAATATAACAACCGCTATGGTCTGAATGTTAGCATCCCCCCTCAATCTTCATGTGTTGAAACCTAACTCTTACGGTGATGAAATTAAGGGAGGGGGGGGCTTTGGGAGGTAATAAGGTCATGAGGGCTCTGCCCTCATAAATGAGATTAGTGCCCTTATAAAAGAGGCTTGACGGAGCCTGTTTGCCCCTTCCACCATGTAAGGATGTAGCAAACAAGTGCTATCTTTGAAGCAGAGACTGGGCCCTCATTGGACACTGAATCTGCCCGTACCTTGATCTTGGATTCTCTAGCATCCAGAATTGTGAGCAATAAATTTCTGTTGTTTAGAAATTACCCATTCTTACATGTTTTTTTGTAGCAGCCCAAATAGACTAAGACCATACCTAGTGTGTGCCTTCATGCAAGAATTGTATATAGTAGTAGACTTACATGTTATCTTAGTTAAACCAGACTGAAAAACTTCTATAGTAAATATAATTTCTGTTTTATAAATAAGGAAACTAAGATCTACAGAAATCAATTAAACTTGCCCAACTTAACAAAGTTTCTAGATGGCACAGCCAAGCTTTATCCAGTTCTAATGTACTCCAACACCCAAAACGTACTTTCATCATTGTAGTAAGTATTGAGGCCACCTTTGTTGAACAACCATATTTGGATCTTCATATACTTTACTCATATTTCTGCTCAGTCTTGTACAGAGGGGCCTATCTGGCTCCTACTTAAAAATAAAATTATTTGAATCATAAGTTCTATGTCTATTTCACAAAGACACCCGAGAACCTAGCTCTCCATCAAGCCTCTGAAGCAAGAGCCCTCCATATTAATAAATCCAGGGTTTTGGATGGATTCTATTTTAGAGTGCTTGAAAAGATCCAAAGTCTAGAAAATCAAATTTTCAAATAGGCAGATTTCTGATAACAAAAGATTGAATCAAATATGAAAGAAAAAATACTGTTTTCCAAAACAGACTGCATGACCAGATGGAAGAAAGACTTTAAGAACAAAAAGTATCAAGTACTTAATTCAAATGAAGAATACAGGTATTCGAGAGTCAATGTACTACTTAGAACAGCCAGAGTGCCCGCATGGACAGAATACTGCACCCTCATTCTCTGATGCTTTTCACTCATCTGCGCTATCACTTCCTTATTCTCCCTCTAATGTCATTAGTTTAAAAAGGTAAAAGGGCAAAATATAGCAAATAATAAATGCTCAGTTAACTGTAGATTATTCATTGGATTTAATGAAAATTATACCCATCCTTAACTGAATTTAATAACTTATTTTAAAGATGATCGCCTCTCCAGTCATCACTTTTATTTTACAGAAGAGAAGAAAAAATATTCTGAGAGGTTAAAATGTTCCCAAAGTCACAAGAAGCAAGGCATAGTGTCCACTGTATGCCAGAGGTTGTAGATTTGCATTCTTTATAAAAGGTATGTCAACTCTTAGATCATTATATATTTTTCACAGAACACATGACTCATTGTGATTATGCACATTATAAAATTATATTGGCTCAATGTTCAGAAAACAAATAAGTAGAAGACAAAGGTAGGAGAAAAGCTAACATGGATATTAAGAAGGAAAAAAAGATGCATGTGCTAAAATAGGTCTTCAAAAATTTGCAGTAAGTATTCTGACTCCATCACAAGAATCAATGATCTTCTTAAGAGGTGGCTTGAAGCCAAGAAAAATTCACTAGATGAGAGTCAAAGAACCAATCAGCAAAACAAAATTTCAATAGCTACTGCTAAGGAAGACAGATGCCCATCTCTGTCTGCCCCGTCCCTCACCATACATAGGCCATCTGTTATACCACTCTGTAACCATTACCTTTGGTTCCAGATTTACCATGAGAGTGCATCAGGTAGTGACAAAAACACTTTCCATCTCTTATTAACAATACTTTCTGCTACATATTCAGTCTTGTATTCATTCCCTTTACATATATGTAAAATTAGAGTAAAATCAAGTTCTATATGCTGACAAGCACAGAACTTAATGAACCAGGTATATACAATTAGTTAGTAAAGAGATGGCAACAAAAAGGGAGCTGCTATGATCAAATACAATCATATTCTCTCTATGCTGCTAAAAGAGTTTAATAATCCAAATAAACATTATAATCAAAAAGAATTCTGAGGCTTGACTTAAGAGAAAAAAATAGCTCTTTTCTTATTTATTTTCTTGGCCATGTTTGAAATGGAGAAAGAAAGAAATAACTGCCCAAATATGTGCACTTTGTGTATGAGTCCATAAATTTCTATGCATATTATTCAAGCCAGAAAAGTTACACAATCAAGTCTTTTTTTGTTTTTAACTTAGTGATTAGGAGTAATTAACCATGATCCTGTTGAGTTGCAAATGTGGCAATGTAAAGGCCTTTTGCCCCTATGATTTATGGTCTTGATTTAATAGTGTTGTGTATTCAATGTATTTAATATACAGGAGCTGTCTTTTCCTGGTTGGTAATTAATGTCCCTTGGACCGTGAAATTGCTCAGAACTGGGACTTCTCTGTGGAGACTATATTCCAGATTACACTGCCATTTTTACTTTATAGGTTCTTGAATTTTTATAATTTATTTCTAGATTGCACAGCTTCACATTTTGCTTCAAGGTTACCAGTCAGATAGCTTACTCTTCTAATAACAAATTCCATCTCTGTGAAGTATTGGCATTTGTCATGCTATCAGTTTTTGAAATGTTTTGGAAGTGCCTGAGACAATCCATTGCTCATCACTTCCACCACTTCTAACCTAGTCCAACCTACAGCCATATCTCAAATGTCATCATCTCCTGCTCTCTAGTTGATTCACATTTTAGGCAGGGTAATCTTTTTCAAGATAGATTACTTTATTCAAGATTTACTATTTATAATTGAAAAATATTATATATAGATTTAAGGCATAAAATTTGATGATTTGATAGACACATGTATTATGAAATAATCACCACAATTAATTAACCTGTCACCTCATGTAGTTGTCAATATTTTTTCTTTGTTTTTGTGGTGAGAACACCTGGGATTTACCCTCTTAGCAGATTTCAAGCATACAATAAAACAACTATAGTCACCAGAACTTAGATCTCCAGAATGTACTCATCTAATAACTGTAAAATTTGTATGCTTTGACCACTGTCTCCCCTCATCATGACCTCCAGCAATCTTCCTTCTACTCTCCATTTCTATGAGTTTGACTTTTTTACATTCCACATATAAGTGAGATCATGCAATATTTGTCTTTCTGTGTCTGGCCTACTTCACTTAGCATAAAGTCCTCCAGATTACATCCATGTTGTCACAAATGGCAGAATTTCCTTCCTTTCTAAGGCTGAATAATATTCTATATATACACCATGGTTTCCCTATCCATGCATACATTGACAGACATTTAGGTTGTTTCCCTATCCTCCTGATTGTGAACAATACTGCAATGAACATGAAAGTGCAGCTCTCTCTCTGAAATAGTGATTTTTCTTGTACAGTAGCCCCCCCTTATCTGCAGTGTTGATTTCTATGGTTTTGATCACCCATGGTCAATTGCAGTCCAAAAATATTAAATGAAAATTCCAGAAGTAAGAATTCATAAGTTTTAAATTGCTTGTTGTTTTGAGTAGCATGATGAAATCTAATGTAATCTAGCTCTGTCTTGCCTGGGACATGAATCATTCCTTTGTCCAACATGTCCTTGCTGTATATACTACCCACTTGTTAATCATCAACATCATCTGCTCCTGACAGCCAACCACATCATAGCCCAATAATCCAGGATCACCTGAAGGAGATGATCTTCCTTCTGAGGTATAGTCAGAAACGGAATAATAGCCTAACACTACATCCCAATGGCTACGGCATTTACCTCACTTCATTTCATCACATAGGCATTTTATCATCTCACATCCTCACAAGCATATTTTATTATTAGTTATTTGTATTCATTTCTTATTGTGCCTATTTTATAAACTTAATCATAGGCATGTATGTGCAGGAAAAAATATAGTATATATAGAGTTCATTACTTTCTAAGATTTCAGACATCCACTGTGGGTCTTAGAACATATTTCCCCCAGATAAGGAAGTTGCTGTATATATATCCAAAAGTAGATCGCTGGAATATATGTAGTTTTATTTTTAATTTTTTGAGAAGCTTCCATACTGTTTTTCATAAGTGCTGCACCATTTACACTCCCATCAGTAGTGTACAGACGTACCCTTTCCTCCATATCTCACCAACACTTATCTTTCATTTTTCTCCTAGTAGCCATTTCAACAGGTGTGATGCGATATCTCACTGAGTTTGATTTGCATTTCCCTGATGATTAGTGATGTAGAGCACTTTTTCATATACCTATTGGCCATTTGTCATCTTCTGTTGAGAAATGTCTGTTCAGGTCTTTGCCTATTTTTTAAACAGATTGTTTTGATACTATTGAGTAGTTGAGTTATTCATGTATTTTGCCTGTTAACCCTTTACAGGATATATTGTCTGCAAATATTTTCTCGCATCCTGTATGTTGTCTCTTCACTTTGTTATTTGTTCCTATGCAAACGCTTTTCACTTTGATGTAAATTCATTTGTCTATTTTTTGCTTTTGTTGCCTGTGCCTTTGTGTTCATATCAAAAAAATGTATTGCCCAGACTAATGTTGTGAAGCATTTTTCTTATGTTTTCTTCTACTACTTTGGCAATTTCAGGTCTTAAAGTTAAGCTTTCAATACATTTGAATTGAATTTTGCATGCAGTGTAAGATAAGGATCATATATCATTATTCTGCATGTGTGTATCTGTTTTTTCCAGGACCATTTATTGGAGAGATTGTCTTTTCCACATTATGTAAGACCAGTTGACTGTGTATGCATGGGTTTATTTCTATGCTTTTTTCTGTTTCATTGGTTTTCATGACAGTACCATACTTTTTAATCAGTGTAGCTTTGTAATAAAATTTTAACTTATGCAGCATGATACCTCTAGCTTTATTCTTCTTGCTAAGTTTCTTTGCCTACTCAGGGTCTTTTGTGGTTTCACAAGAATTATAGGATTGTTTTTCTATATCTGTAACTACTTCCATGCAGATTTTGATAGAGATGGCACTGAATCTGTATATAACTTTGGTTATTCATGTTTTAACAATATTAATTCTTCCAATGAATGAACGTGAGATGTTTTTCCACTTATTTGTCTTCCTTAATTTCCCTTATCAATGCTTTATAGTTTTTAGTGTACAAGTCTTTCACTTCTTTGGTTAAGTTTATTCCGAAGTATTTTATTGTTTTGTGACATTAGGAATGAGATTGTTTTCTTAATTTTCTTTTTGGACCGTTTGTTGTTTGTAAATAGAAGCACAATTGATTTTGTTCTGTTGATTTTTTATTATGCAACCTTACTGAATTCATTTGTTAGTTCTAACAAAATTTTGTTGTTGTTCATTCTTTAGTGTTTCCTAGGTATATGATCATATAATCTGCAAACAAAGACAATTTTACTTCTTCATTTTGTTTTTTTCTTACTTAAATGATCTGGCTAAAACTTCTGATACTACGTTGAGAAGTGACCAGAGTAGGTATCTTTGTATTGTTCAGAATCTCAGAGGAAAAGTTTTCAGTTTTTTCTCATTTATTATCATGATAGGTATGGGTTTCTCATATAGAGACTTCACTATTTTGAAGTAAGATCCTTCTATCACTATTTTGTTGAGATTTTTTTTTTATCATGAATGGTTATTGAACTTTGTCAATTGCTTGTCCTGCATCTATGAAGATGATGTTATTTTTGTCTTTCATTCTGTTAATTGTGTATGTAGAACCATCCTTGCATAACAGAAAAAATCTGTTGGATCCTTTTATCATGGTGTTGGATCCTTTTATCATGCCATTGATTAGATGTACTGGTATTTCCTTGAGGATTCTGCATCCAGGTTCATCAGGAAAATTAGCCTATAGTTTTCTTTTCTTTACTATTTTGCCTGGCTTTAGTAGCAGCATTTTATGCTGGCCTCATAAAATGAGTTGGAAAAGTGTTCCCTTTTCTTCGACTTTCTGGAACAGTCTAATAAAGATTCATATTAATTTCTCTTTTAATAAAATTCACCTATGAAGCCATCAGGTTCTGAACTGTTCATTGTTGGGAGGGAGATTTTTCATTACTAATTCAATCATCTGTTTATTTGTTATTGTCCATTTCAGGTTTTCTATTTCCTCCTGACACAATTTTGGTAGTTTGAAAGTTTCTCAAAATTGATCCATTTATTTTATGTAATCTAGTTTTCGACCTATAATTGTTTACAATAGTCCTTATGATTTTATTTCATAAAATTCATTTTAATGTCTCCTCATATTTCTGATATTCAATGTTTGAATCTTCTTTCTCTTTTTCTTAGGTTAGCTAAGAGTTTTTTTAAAACTTTTACTTATCTTTCGAAAAGCAACTTTTAGCTTTGTTGATTTTTTCTGTTTTTTAATTCTCTATTTGATTTCTTTTCTGATTTTTAAAGTATCCTTATTTATGCTAACATTAGGCTTAACTTACTCTTGTTTTTCTAGTTCTCTGAGGTGCAAAGATTTTTTTTCAATATAGGCATTTATAGCTACAAAGATTCCTCTTATTAATGCTTTTGCTGCATCCCATGGGCTTTGATATGCTGTTTTATTTTTCCTTTGTTTTGAGATACACATTACATTCCCTTTTAATTTTCTCTTTGATCCAATGGTTGTTCAACAGTGTAGAGCTTAGTTTCCATATATTTGTGAATTTTTCACTTTCTTGCTGTTACTAATTTCAACTTTTATTGCATTGTGCCCAGAAAGTGATTTTATTTTGGAATGATTTTATTTTCTTAAATTTCTTAAGATGTGTTTTGTGACCTAATATGTGATCTAACCTGGAGAACGTTCTGTGTGTACTGAAAAGTTCTGTTGCATGAAAAGTTCTGTATACATCAGATAGGACCTTTCTGTTCTCCAGTGTTGTTCAAGTCAGCTTTTTATGGTTGATATTCATATTTGAATGTTCCATCTATTTTTACAAATATGGTACTAAAGTCCCCAAGTGTTATTGTATTGCTATCAATTTCTGCCTTCAGATCTATCAATATTTGCTTTATTTAGATAAAATATTATCTAAATATTTAGATGCTGTGATAGTAGATCTGTGTATACTTATAGCTGTTATAAATTACTTTTGAATTAACTATTTTATCAATGTATAATGACCTTCTTTTCCTCAAGATAAAGTTTTAGAGTTAATGACTCTTTTTTTCAGATATAAATATACCCACCACTGTTTTCTTTTATTTATTTGCATGAAATAACTTTTTATATCCCTTCACTTTTAGCCTATGTGTCTTTAATTCTAATGTGAACCTCTTATAGACAACATATTACTGAATTTGTTTTTTGTCCATTCAGTCATTCTATCCTATGACTTTTGTTTGGTGATGAGTTTAATCCATTTATATTTAAAGAAATTATTTTTAGGTGAGGACATACTGTTATCATTTTATTAGTTGTTTTCTGTTTATCTTACAGTGGTTTTGTCTGTCTCATCCTCTTCTGTTATCTTCCTTTGTTATTCTATTTTTTGTAGTGATTTGCTTTGATTTATTTTCCTTACCTTTTGTGTGCCTATTACAGACTTTTTCTTTGTGGTTAGCTCATGGCTTGCATAAAACATCTCATAGTTTTAAACTTCTATTTTAAGTTGATAACAACTTAACTTCAATCTCATACAAAAAACACTATACTTTTACTCCCCATACATACACTTTGTGTTCTTGTAGAAAGAATGTGTTTCTTATCATACTGTGTAACCACTAACACATTTTTATCTATTAACATATGTGCTAATATTAAAAGTAATTTATGCACCACTTTGATAATGTTACATTAATTTGTACATGTCCTTATATTGGTCTGTACCTGTTATATTTATGCTTTCATATGCTTTTTGTTGTTGTTTAGCATGTTTTCATTTCAATATAAAAAGTCCCTTAAGCATTTCTTATAAAGCAAGTCTAGTGGTGACAAACTCTCTCTGTTTTTGTTTATCTAGGAAAGTCACTATTTCACCTTCATTTTTAAAAATAATTTTACAAAGTATAGTATTATTGTGGAGTTTTTTTTCTTTCAGAACTTTTAATATACCATGGCAATCACTACTGGACTGCTAAAAAAATACACTGTCAGTCTTATAGAGGGTACCTAGTATTTGATGATTTGCTTTCTCTTGCTGCTTTCAAAATTCTATCTTTGTCTTTGACATTTGACAATCTGATTACAGTGTGTCTCAGTATAGTCTTCTTTGGGTTTATCATGTTTGGAGACTTTATAGCGTTCATGATCTAGAATGTCAATTTCCCTCTCAAGACTTGGGAAGCTTTCAGACATTAATTCTTCTAAGCTTTCTTCTCCTTTCTCTGTCTCTTCTTCTTGAACTCTCAATATCCATATTTTAGTTTTCTTGGTGATGTATCATGAGTCTCATAAGCTTTCTTCATTCCTTTTCATTCTTTGTCCTCCTTTGCAAAACTTCAAACCACCTGTGCTCACATTTTTATATTTTTTTTCTGCTGGATTGAGTCTGCTGCTGACACTCTCTATTGCTTTTTTCATTCCATTCACTGTATTCTTCAGCTCCAGAATTTCTGTTTTGTTCTATGTTTATGATTTCTATATCTTTGTTGAACTTCTTGTTTTGTTCATGTATTATTTTCTGATTTTGTTGAGTTTTCTATCTGTGCTCTCTTTTAGCTCCCTTAATTTCCTTAAAAGAATTATTGTGAACTCTTAGTCAGTTCATAGACTTCCATTTCTTTATAGTCAGATAATGGAAAATTATCACGTTGCTTTGGTGATGTCATGTTTACTTGATGTTTTGTGTTTCCTGTAGCCTTGCATTGACATCTGCACATTTGAGGGTGCAGTCTCCTCTTCCCGACTATGAACTGGCTTCAGAAAGATATTTACTTAAGGTAGGGTGTGATGGTGTCAACCGGGTAGGGTGTGGCAGCTCTGGCTCAGTTTGGGGGTGCTTAGTAGTAATTCTGGCTTCAAGGAGATGCAACAATGAAATCTTCACAGAGTTACATCAGCTAGGTCAGCATCAGCAAAGACTAAGAGGATCTTTAGCAGCCAAAGTTACAGGTGTACCTGGCAACAACAAGGACTCTTGGTGTCCTTAATGGAAAAGGTTGCTGGGATCCTCTAGTTCTCCCCTTCCCTCATGGGGGAAGTCATGACCAAGGGGATCCCTTTTAGCACCAGGTCTGACATGTGGGCACACACACCCGGCAGCAGCAATGTCTGGGTCTGGGGCACAGGTGCACTTACCATAATGATGGTGTGAGTGTCTCAGGCCTGAGTGTGCTAAGCAGCTGCAAAGACAGGGTCCAAGGCTTGGGGGTGTGCAGAACAACCACAGCACTTGGAACCATGGAATGGGCACACTCACTGCAGTAGTGACACCAGTATCTAAGGCAAGGAAGTGTGTGGAAGAGTCCCAGGGTCTGTGGGGTCTACACATTCATTGTAGGGAACTGGTAGCTCTGGCTGGAAAAGAGAGAAATGGTAGGCACAGCTGCAGATCAGCAGGATGGGGAAAAAGGTGCAGCTGTGGTATCTCTGCTCTCAGATGGGGTGGGGCTCAATCAGTTATTTATTACTTAAACTGAAAAGCCACATTTACATCATTAATAAGCTTACATTTCATATACTATTAGCTATGTGTTTGGAAGGAATGCAGATAACACTGACTACCTTTTTACAAAGAAAAAAAGAAATTATTTGTCAAACTCCTTTAAAACATTGTTGTGTAGAAATACAGAGGTAAGGCTACAAAGTTTAACTCAATAATAACAGTTGCAAAAAAACCTAGAAAAATCATCAAATCATGCCCTCTTTCAGTTATTTTTTAATAACCTGCAGCAAGAAAAGCAACTTTCTCACACTAACCTATATAAGTGTGCTGCCAACCCAGATCTTTAGAACATTACAAACAACTTTGGAAAAGGACACTTTTTGGAATATATATTTAAGCCTGGTTAAAAGATAGAACCATAATACAAACCTATTATACAGCAAGGACTTTGCACAGAGGCAAATTAACATGCTATTTCCTAACCCAATACAGCACTATTTCTGGTCTATATCTTTCCATGTAAGCAATCTTGTCAGCTACAAATGTACTATGCACCTACTATGTGCCAGTCATTATAAAGTACTAGACATCAAAAATGACTATAATGGGAAAACTTTTTTATTTTTTCCATTTAATCTTTTGAAATGACTTATAAATCTGTAAAGAAAATTATTAGACTTTTCTCAGTTGTAGTTCTTGCAAACATGGCATAAGAATGGTGCTTACCAAATGCTTAGAGAGTTTGTCACCACCAGGCCTGCCTTACAAGAGACCCTGAAGGAAGCCATAAACAGGGAAAGGAACAACCGGTACCAGCCATTGCAAAAACATGCCAAAATGTAAAGACCATCGAGGCTAGGAAGAAACTGCATCAACTAACGAGCAAAATAACCAGTTAATATCATAATGGCAGGATCAAGTTCACACATAACAATATTAACCTTAAATGTTAATGGACTAAATGCTCCAATTAAAAGACACAGACTGGCAAACTGGATAAAGAGTCAAGACCCATCAGTCTGCTGTATTCAGGAGACCCATCTCACATGCAGAGACATACATAGGCTCAAAATAAAGGGATGGAGGAAGATCTACCAAGCAAATGGAGAACAAAAAAAAGAG
>NW_016827678.1:277464-286434 GCF_001698545.2 Rhinopithecus bieti
AAAAAGGATGAGTTTGCGTCCTTTGTAGGGACATGGATGCAGCTGGAAACCATCATTCTTAGCAAACTATCACAAGAACAGAAAACCAAACACCGCATGTTCTCACTCATAGGTGGGAACTGAACAATGAGATCACTTGGACTCAGGAAGGGGAACATCACACATCGGGGCCTATCATGGGGAGGGGGGAGGGGGGAGGTATTGCATTGGGAGTTATACCTGATATAAATGACGAATTGATGGGTGCTGATGAGTTGATGGGTGCAGCACACCAACATGCCACAAGTATATGTATGTAACAAACCTGCACGTTATGCACATGTACCCTAGAACTTAAAGTATAATAAAAAAACCAAAAATAAAAATAAAAAAAGAATGGTGCTTACTTAATCTTACAGAGGAAATCTTCAATCTACAGAGTTGTCAAAATAAGCAGATAAAATCTGGAATGATTAACACGTCATCACAGCAGTAGTTCTTGTGTGGTTTTCTAGTCATACCTTCGAATGTAGTAAATGAAGTGATCTTACTTTGGGCTTTCTCTTGCTGAAAGCAGTATTGTTCACTCAAGTCAAGTGTTCATTTTAGAGATGTTTTACCAGTGTAAAATAACTCCATCTTGTTAACCAGTTAAAATAACTCCATCATGGCATTCAGATCTCTCCTATCTTCTTTAATTTTATAAAGATAAGACTAGCATCAGCCTGATCCTTTCCAACCTCTGTAATCTGTCTTGTTTCCTATCGGATATCAATCCTCACAAGCATCCTGCTATATGGCATAGGTACATAAAAGTGCCTGCCACTCCTAGTATCATCAATCCTACCACCACTGTGGAGCTTAGATTTTCCAGCCCACCAGGACAAATACAGCTTAGTGTTAGAGGCCATCAATTATACTGTCCCTATTCATTTTAATTCCATTGAAATATCTAAGAGGGAAGATATTAAACATAGTAAGGAAGGCACTTTGAACGGCTGGGATATAAGAGAGTGGTAATCCAATGGCCTCCTCACTTTATGTGGACTTTTGTCCTTTTGTACACCTGTCTCTGGTTTGGTTTCTGAAGATGATAATTATAATTCTGTATATTTCAACTCAAATATACTTAAAACTGACTTATAAAATAAACATTCAGCCACACATCAAGAAAATCTTCCATTTTGATATCACATTTTTAAAAGTTCAAAATTTAAAGGAACTTCTCTCTCACCCACTTTGCACAATAACAATTCTAACATCCAAGATTCCTTCCAGGTGTCATTCCAGGTGCCACCTTTGGCAGCTGCCAGAGGCTTTAATCTAAAGCACACACTGCTTGTGTAAAGAGAAGTTATCAGATGTTTAATATATCCACTAACTAATCAAAGAACTTTTCCTATATAATCCACAAATTTAAGATGAAAGGAAGGATAAAGCTGTTGGAAATATTTTGTCTTAAGAACAAATGCAAATGTACGTTATTCAATCACTTGAGGCTACAGAAATCTCTACTCTGGAAATGCATATACAGACACTACCACAAAATCCAGAATATATTTTATATCATGATTTCAAATGCAGGATAAGCAAGGTCTCAGTATGCAGTAGAATTAGCACATTATTTTCTATTTTAATATGTGACTACTTCTGGTCTACAGAATGTAACTATAAACATAATCTTTTAGAGAACTTGTAAAACATTTTCTTATCTATCACTTACTTTTTTATGGAAATGGTATAACTGAAGAGACATCAAGGAGAGTTTTTTAGTACATATTATGTTAGATATTAAAAATATTTTATCAAAACATAGCCCATAAAATCATTAACCCAGAAGAATATCATAAAATATTAGCTCAGTTTTTTTAAGGAACGTCTATTTTTTACTCTAAATATATCATAAGATTTACAGATATTCAAAGGTCTGCAACTAAAGCACTAATATTTAAAATATAACAAAGCTGCCTCCAAAAAAATCTCAACTTTTCTTGTTATAGGTTAATGATTATCATCAGAAGAAAAGTCTGTTTACATTAATATAAAACTGACTAGCCTAATTTTAACTTCATCCAAAAGTCTGTCTCAATAATTTGAATAAATAAAAAATTAAAAACTTATTTCTGAATTCACACCACTAAAGATAAGTCAGTATTTATGCCCCAAGGACCTTTTCTCAGCTCAGTTAAAAGATAAAAGATTTGTTTTCATGTTTGAGGCTTTCAAAGTCTATGGCAATTTGTAAAATGTCAACATCCACTGAAATTTGGCCCTTAGCTCTCTAAATTCTCCTTTGTACATGCAGATGTTTCTGCAGATAATTGTGACTACTTTCAGGCATAACTAAAAAGACCAGTATGTAACTGAGCGTTTTCCATATAACATATTAAGTAAAATGTGTCCTTTGTCTTAGAGAGCTAACACTATCTATTGAGGCTGGCAATATTTGTGATTTTGCTCAAAAGTAAGTACTCTATGATTTCTGCACCTCCTTCTGGTCTAACAACTCCTTAAAACTTTTTAAGCCATCTATAGTGCTTTTAGGAATTGAAATCAGATTTCCTAGCATCCCTGCCATTGTATCAATGACAGCATGAGTTCCACTCACAGTAATGAAAAAAATAAAAAAGACATCAGAATTATGTTGAAAGAAATAGAAATCATAAAAAGAGTTTTGCTAGAAAATCCTGTAAAAAAAGAATTTGTTTTCAGAAGCAAAAGTACATGAATGAGAATACAACTTTCAAGAGAATAAAGAATGAAACTACAGTTTGGGCATACCTACTAAACCACATTCATCGGAGTATATTAATGTATTCCAAACAAAAGCAAGAAAAACAGAACATTCTACCTCACCCTGAAATATTCAATATTCTCTTTTTCTCTCTCTCTCTGTCTCTCTCTGTCTCTCTCTCTCTCTCTCTCTCTCTCACACACACACACACAGACACACACACACACACACATGCACGCACACATTTATCAATATATGAGATGTGTCTAGAACTAAAATATTCTTTGAGCATCTAGGATTCATTTTCAAAGTTTCTTTTCTCTTCAACCTCCCCCTAAAGCTATCTAATATTTTCAGTAACAACAGAATTCTTGGCCACATTGGTAAAAGAGTGGTTCAGAAGTAAATACTCTGAATGTTCACAGTTCCAGTACTTCAAGACCATGCCTTTGAACTGATTACACGTAATTCTTCCATCTCTGACACTATTTATAAGCTAATATAAAATCACCTATAACAGGGTTGTCAAGATTATGGTCCACAGACCACTTGTATCATAATCATATGGAATATTTGATAAAACTAGAATCTTGAGCCCCTACAAGACCTACCAAATTCAAATCTCTAAAAGGCAGCCCAGAAATGTGTATTTTAGCAAGCACCCCATATGAGACTCGTGCCAAAGGAAGTTTGAGAATCACAAATCTGGAATCTGAAAGGTCTGTAAATAAATTCAGAAGATATCTTCCATTGTTTTTTCTATAGTCTGTGAAATGTAAGAAGAAATTTCTTCTCATTATTAAAGTATAATAAGAATCTATGTTGAAAAATCTATCACAAAAGTAAGCACAAGCTTTAGATATTTGTTAACAGCACTGTACATGTTTTTAATTATAGTAAATCAAGTCCTGGATCAGAAGCTAAACAGTATACCAGAAGGAAAAGCTTATTTCAGCAGGATAATCTCCTTCTACAGGTGGACAAGATTATCTATACAAGTCAATATAAATTCCACTAAAAATGATGTGAGAACATACCTCTTAGTCTAAAAAGAGGTAAACTACATTTATTAACAACCAAAAATCAACTACCTATATTACACTGACCTATGTACTTGCCATATGTTGCACTCTATAACAATGTATCTTCAGGGGCTCAGGCATTTCTTTAAATTTTTCCATTTTTGATAATTTCAACTTTTATTTTAGATTCAGGAGTACATTTGCAGGTTTGTTACTTTGATATATTGCATGATGCTAACATTTAAGGTACAACTGATCCCGTCACCCAGATACTGAGCATAGTACCCAATAGTTTTTCAACTTTTGGCATCCTTCCTAGCTCCCCACTGTAGTGGTCCTCAATGTCCATCATTCCCATCTTTATGTCCATGAGTATCTATTGTTGAGCTCACCCTTATAAGTAAGAACATGAGGTATTTGGTTTTCTGTTCCTGTGTTAATTTGTTTAGAACAATGGCCTCCAGCTGCATCTATATTCCTGCAAAGGATATGATTTCATTCTTTTTATTGCTGTAAAGTATTCAATAGTGTACACGTACCACATTTTCTTTATCCAATCCACCACTGATGAACACTTAGATTGATTCCATGTCTTTGCTATTGTGAACAGTGCTGTAATGAATATACAAGTGCATGTGTCTTTTTGGTAGAACGATTTATTTTCTTTTGGATATATACCCAGTAATGAGACTGCTGGGTTGAATGGCAGTTTAAAGTTCTTTGAGATATTTCCAAACTGATTTCCATAGTGGTTGGATGAATTTGCATTCCCACTAACAGTGTATAAGCATTCCATTTTCTCTGCAGCCTTGACAGCATCTGTTATTTTTTGACTTTTTAATAATAACCATTCTGACTGGTGTAAGATGGTATCTCCTTGTGGTTTTGATTTGCATCTCTCTGATGATTAGTGACACTGAACATTTTTTCACATTTGTTGGCATGTACGTCTCTTTTGGAGAAGTGTCTGTTCATGTCCTTTGCCCATTTTTAAATGGAGTTACTTGCTTTTTGCTTGTTCAGTTAAGTTCCCTATAGATTCTGGATAGGAAACCTGTGTCAGATGCATCGTTTGCAAACATTTTTCCCATTCTGTAGGTTGTCTCTTTAATCTATTGATAGTTTCTTTTGCTGTATAGAAAAGCTCTTTAGTTTAATTATATTCTCATCAATTTTTGTTTTTGTCGCAATTGCTTTTGAAGACACAGTCATAAATTATTTTCCAAAGTAGGTATCATTTATGGTGTTTCCCAGGTTTTCTTCAAGGATTCTGGTATTTTGAGGTCTTACTTTTAAGTGTTTAATCCATCTTGAGTTAATTTTTATATAAAGTGAAAAGTAGGAGTAGTTTCATTCTTCTGCAAATGGCTAGCCAACTATCCCAGCACCATTTATCAAATAGGAAGTCCTTTCCCTATTGCTTATTTTTGTTAACTTTTTAAAAGATCAGATGGCTGTAGGTGTGTGGCTTTATTTCTGAATTCTCTATTTTGTTCCATTGGTGTATTTGTCTGTTTTTGTACAAGTACCATGATGTTTTAGTTACTGTAGCCTTATTGTATAGTTTGGGGTCAGGTAATGTGGTGCCTCTGGCTTTGTTCTTTTTGCTTAGGGTTGCTTTGACTATTTGAGCTGCATTTTGGTTCCATATGAATTTTAAAATAGTTTTCTAATTCTGTGAAAATGACATTAGTAGCTTCAGAGGAGTAGAAATGCATCTGTAAATTGCTTTGGACAGTATGGCCATTATAATATTAATTCTTCCAATCCATGAGCATGACATTTTTTTTCCATTTATGTGTGTCATCTATACTTTCAGCAATATTTGATTGTTGTCCTTGTAGAGATCTTTCACCTCTTTGATTACATGTATTCCTAGGTATTTTATGTATATTAATTGAAGCTATTTTAAATGGGATTGTGTTCTTGATTTGGCTCACAGCTTAAACATTATTGATATATCGAAATGTTACTGATTTTTATACATTGATTTTGTATCCTGAAACTTCACTGAAGTCATTTATCAGTTCCAGCAGTCTTTTGACAGTCTTTAGGGGTTTTTTAGGTCTAGAATTATATCATGAGCAAAAGAAATAATCTGACTTCTTTTCCTATTTGGATATCTTATTTCTTTCTCTTACCTGATTTATCTGATAAGGAATCCCAGGAGTATGTTGAATAGGAGTGGTAAGAGTTAGCTTCCCGTTCCTATTCTCAAGGGGAATGCTTCCAGTTTTTGACTGCTTAGTATCGTGTCTCCTATGGGTTGGTCATAGTTATTAAAGTTTTGAAGTATAGTTCTTCAATGCTTAATTTCCTGAGGGCATTTTGTCATAAAGAGATGTTATCGATTTTATCAAAAGCTCTTTCTACATCTATTGAGATGACTGTATGATTTTGTTTTTATTTTAATTCTGTTTATGGGGTGAATCACCTTTTTTGATTTGTGTTTGTTGAACAAACCTTGCATCCCATCAGTAAAGCCTACTTGATCATGGTGCATTCACTTTTTGATGTGCTGCTGGATTTAGTTTGCTAGTATTTCCTTTTCAAGATTTTTGCCTCTGTGTTTATCAGGGATACTGGCCTATCGTTTTGTTTCTTTGTTATGTTTTAGCCAGGTTTTGGTATTCAGAGTAATGCTGGCTTTATAGAATGAGTTAGGGAGGAGTTCATCCTCCTCAATTTTTGGAGTAGTTTCAGTAGGATTAGTGCCAGGTCTTTTTTGTACATCTGTTAGAATTCGGCTGTGAATCCATCTGGTCTGAGGCTTCTTTTTGGTGGTAAGTTTTTTATTGCTGATTGAATATTGGAACTTGATACCAGTCTGTTCAAGGTTTCAGTGTCTTCCTGATTCAGTCTTGGAAGGTTGCATGTTTCCAGGAATTTATTCATTTCCTCTAGATTTTCTAGTTTGTGTGTATATATGTGTTCATACTCATCTCTGAGAATCTTTTGTATTCCTGTGGAATCAGTTGTAATGTCACCTTTGGCATTTCTGATTGTGCTTATTTGACTTTCTCTCTTGTTTTCACAGTTAATCTAGAGAGCAATCTATCAGTCTTGTTTATTCTTTCAAAATGCCTACTTCTGGTTGCTTTGATTCTTTGTATGGATATTTGGGTCTCAATTTCATTCAGTTCTTTTCTGACTGAAGTGATTTCTCTTGCCAGCTTTGAGATTAGTTTGTTCTTATTCTTCTAGCTCCCCTAAGTGCAATGTTAGTTCATTAATTTGAGATCTTGCTAACTTCTTTTTATTATTATTACATTTAAAGTTCTGGGTTACATGTGCAGAACATGCAGTTTTGTTACATAGGTATACATGTGCCATGGTGGTTTGCTGCACCCATCAACCCATCACCTACATTAGGTACTTCTCCTAATGTTATCCCTCCCCTAGCCCACCACCCACTGACAGGCCCTCGTGTGTGATGTTCCCCTCGGTAAGTGTTTAGCACTATAAACTTTCCTCTTAACACTACTTATGCTGTATCCCAGAGATTTTGGTATGTTGTGTCTCTATTTTCATTTATTTCGAAGGGTTTTTTTTGTTTGTTTTGTTTTGTTTTGTTCTGTTTTGTTTTTTGAGACAGAGTCTCACTCTGTCACCCAGGCCGGAGTGCAGTGGCGCGATCTCGGCTCACTGCAAGTTCTGCCTCCCGGGTTCACGCCATTCTCATGCCTCAGCCTCCCAAGCAGCTGGGACTACAGGCACCTGTCACCACACCTGGCTAATTTTTTGTATTTTTAGCAGAGACAGGGTTTCACCATGTTAGCCAGGATGGTTTCGATCTCCTGACCTCGTGATCCGCCCACCTTAGCCTCCTAAAAGTGTTGGGATTACAGGCATGAGCCACTGCACCCGGCCGTTTTTGTTTTCTTCATGGAGTCTCACTCTGTCGCCCAGGCTGGAGTGCAGTATGCAATCTTGGCTCACTGCAACCTCTGCCTCCTAGGTTCAAGTGATCGCCTGCCTCAGCCTCCTGAGTAGCTGGGATTACAGGTGCCCACCACCATGCCTGGCTAATTTTTTGTATTTTTAGTAGAGATGGGGTTTCAACATCTTGGCCAGGCTGGTCTTGAACTCTTGACCTTGTGATCCACCCACCTCAGCCTCCTAACGTGCTGGGATTACAGGTGTGAGACACCGCTCCCAGCCTTGACAGTATTTTTTTTATATCTGCCTCAATTTCATTGTTTATACAAAATTCATTCAAAAGCAAGTTGCTTAATTTCCATATAACTTTGTGGTTTTGAGAGATTTTCTTGGTAATAATTCCTATTTTTATTCCATTGTGGTCTGAGATTATAGTTGGTATGACTTCAATCTTTTTATTTTATTGAAACTGCTTTATGGCCAAGCATGTGATCGGTCCATCTTGGAGTATTTTCCATGTGCAGTTGAGAATATATATTCTGTGGTTGATGGGTAAAGTATTCAGTATATGTCTATTAGCACCAATTGGTCAAGTGTTGAATTTAAGTTCAGAATTTCTTCATTAGCGCTCTGCCTCAATGAGCTTTCTAATGCTGTCAGTCAGATGGTGAAATCCTTCAGTATTACTGTGTGACTGTCTACATTTTTAATAGGTCTAGAAGTACTTTAGGACTACAGGTCCTCCAATGTTGTATGTGTATATATATAAGACAGTTAAGTCTTCTGGTTAAATTTAACCCTTTAATCACTATGTAATGTCTTTCTTTGTCCTTTTTCACTGTTGTTGGTTTCATGTCTGTTTCATCTAATATAAGAATACTTACCACTGCTCTTTCTTATATTATTTGTGCATAATGGATTTTCCTCCAACCCTTTACTTTGATATTATGGATGTCATTATGTGTGAGATAGTTCTCTTGAAGACAGCAGATGGATGGGTCTTGCTTTTTTATCCAAGTTGCCACTCTGTGCCACTTAAGTGGGATGTTTAGAACATTTACATTCTAATATTGATATGTGAGGTTTTGATACTATCATGAAGTTGTTGACTGGTTGCTTTGTAGTTTCTACCATTTGGCTGCTTTTTCTAGTCTGTGGGCTATGTACGTAAGTGTCTTTTTGTGGTAGCAGGTATTGTTTTTTCATTTCCAAGATTTCTTGTAAAGTTGGTCTAGTGGTAACAAATTCCCTTGGTGCTTGCTTGTCTGAAAAAAATATTTTATTTCTCCTTCACTTATTCTTTTATTTTTTATTTATTTTATTTTTTATTTGTTTTATTTTTTATTTTTATTATAC
>NW_016827678.1:290518-296759 GCF_001698545.2 Rhinopithecus bieti
GCTTTGTTTACCTACTTAAGCCTCAGCAATGGCGGGCGCCCCTCCCCCAGCCTCCCTGCTGCCTTGAGGATAGATCGCCGCAGACTGCTGTGTTAGCAATGAGGGAGGCTCCGTGGGCGTGGGACCCTCCCGGCCACGTGTGGGATATATTCTCCTGGTGTGCCAATTGGATTAAAGTATTGGGGTGGGAGTTACCTGATTTTCCAGGTGTTGTGTGTCTCAGTTCCCCTGGCTAGGAAAAGGGATTCCCTTCCCCCTTGCACTTCCCAGGTGAGGCGATGCCTCGCCCTGCT
Organism: Rhinopithecus bieti; assembly: GCF_001698545.2. Classification (NCBI taxonomy): domain Eukaryota; kingdom Metazoa; phylum Chordata; class Mammalia; order Primates; family Cercopithecidae; genus Rhinopithecus; species Rhinopithecus bieti. The sequence goes on from NW_016827678.1 coordinate 290,812, forward strand.
TCAGCTCTCGCTGGTCAGGCTGCAGCAGCTGACCAGCACCGATTGTCCGGCACTCCCTAGTGAGATGACCCCAGTACCTCAGTTGAAAATGCAGAAATCACTGGTCTTCTGTGTCGCTCGCGCTGGGAGTTGGAGACTGGAGCTGTTCCTATTCGGCCATCTTCAAATTTCTCCTTCACTTATAAAGCTTAGTTTGGTGGGATATGAAATTCTTGATTGGACTTTCTTGTCTTTAAGAATGCTGAAAATAGGCCCCTATCTCTTCTGGCTCATAAGGTTTCTGCTGAGACCACTGTTAGCCTGATAGAGTTCCTTTTGTACATGATCTGACCTTTTACTCTGGTTACATTTAAATGTTTTTCTTTAGCATTGGATTTGGACAGTCTGGTGACTATATGTCTTAGGGATGTTAGTTTTGTATAGTATTTCATAAGTGTTCTCTGGATTTCTTATACTTGGAATATCTACCTCTCTAGCAAGGTTAGAGAAATTTTCTTAAATTTTTCATTCAGATATCTTTTACAGGTTGTTTTCTTTCTCTACCTCCCTCTCAGAAACACCAATAATTTGTACATTTGTATGCTTTACAATATCCCATATTTCTCAAATATTTTGTTCATTTATTTTAATTCTTTTCTTTATTTTTAACTCACTGGATTAGTTCAAAAACCCAGTTTTCAATCTCTGAAAGTCCTCCTTCTTCTTGGTAAAGCTACTTATATAGTTTTAAATCATATTTTGAAATTTTTTAGGTGAGTTTTTCAATTCCAGAAGCTCTGACTGATTTCTTTTTTAAGATGTTTATCTCTCCCTTCATTTTCCATATTGCTTTAGCGGTTTCTTTGTGTTGATTTGCAACCATGACTTGGATCTTGGTGAACTTCCTTGCAATCCATGTTTTATATTCTTTATCTGTCATTTGTGAGTTTCCATTTTGGTTATGAACCATTGCTGGAGAGTTAGTGAGATCTTTTGGTGGTGTCACTACATTCAGATTTTTCATGATGTCAGAATTCTTGTGCTAGTTCCTTATCATTTGGAGATGCTGGCAATTCTAGTTTTTATAGTTATTTTCATATGGGTAGGATTTTTTCTTTTTCTCTATAATACTGTTGTTTTTTTCTTCTTTCCCTGTCTCTTTACCCTCTTCCCTAGAGTGTGTGACTGAAGAGAATGCTGGGTAGGGTCTTTTGACTTTGACCCTATAGCACTATGCACTTCTTTTGGTAGATTTTTATACTGGGATATGCAGTTTGACCTGCAAGTCAGCAGATGGTGCTTATGGGTAAGAGCCGGCTATGGCCAATAAGGCTGGGTATATGCTTGATCCTTGCTTACTGGTAAAAGCTCTCTCCTGACCCAGGAAATGGGCTGACTCCTGGAAAGCACACTGGTCCAAGCTCCCTCCTCAGCCCTGGGAGGAGAGAGTAGAGGGGAAGGGCAAGATGGACAAGTATACCTACAGGTCCCCTGATGGCGGGCACATGCACCAGCGCTGAGAGAGAATCCAGTGGGCAGCCACCAACTACCCAGAGGTATAGGTAGGCATGAAACCGGGAAACCTCCTTGGCCCTGAGTTCTCTGCATGGAAATGGTGGGGGGCAGCCTAGACTTCTAATCCTGGAAAGTGGACACTCCAGATGGCTGTAGATCTGCCTGGGCATGGAGCAGAGAGGATCATCCTGCACCAGGATCTCTCTGCATAGGAAGTGTGGAGCAGCTCAGGCTGCTGTTCCAGGTGAGCAGGTGCTCCAAATGCTTGGAAATCTGCCTGGGTGTGGAGTGGAGAGGGTGTCCCTGCACCAACATCTCTGAACAAAAAGAGTGGGGCAATTCTGTCTGCCAAACCAGGCAACTGGAGACTTCAAATGCCTGGAGATCTGCCTGGGCATGAGGCAGAGAGGGCACCCCTGTACCCAGATCTCTGCACAGAAAGGTGGGGTGACTCAGGCTGTTAGTCTATGTTAGCAGTTGCTCCAAATTCTTGGAAATCTGTTTATGTATAGAGCAAAAGGAGCCCCACTGCACTACGATCTATGCACAGGAAAAGTGGGGTGGCTTAGGCTGTTGATCAAGGTGAAGGGATGCTCCAGAGCCTGGAGATCTGCCTGGCTCTGGAACAGAGAGGACTCTGCTGCACAAACATCTCAGGGGAACAGGCTGGGGCACCCAGCAATGGCACCTGCAGACCAGATCCAGGTTGTCAACCTGTCCCTGGCTGCAGGTCTCATCACTCAAGAGAACTGTGATGGGGGAAGAGCATAATTCCAGTGCCAAATGTTGAGGCACTTTCCAAAGTTCTGGCTGTGGTGACTCCTACCCTGCACCAAAGCAAGCAGTTCAATTGCTGGCCCAAGACTAAAATGCCTACATGGCCATCCTGCCAGCTCACCACAGAATGGCTGATTTTATATGGAACCCAGGTTAAAAAATGTGGGCTGTTCTCAGTCCCACATGTAGGGAAATACATGCAGCTTTTTCTGGTGTCTTTCCCTCACAGCATCTCTAAGCCTCTCCCTAAGTTACCTCCAGGACCTGGGAGAAACAGAGTGTTCTTGCTTGACCTGGGTTGCTCAAATACCCAGTGGAAAAGTGTGTCACAGAGGGAGGTTCTCTGCCTCTCTCACGGACTGGGGCTTCACTCACTTTTATCAGCCAGTCTCTGTCATGGGCCTGTTTGCCCACATTCTTCCCGCCCCTGCAGGAGCTAGGATGTCCTTCATGATTCCAGTGGATTCCCATTTTTCTTCTTGAATTAAATTTCACAGAGTTGATCTTTATGCACTATCTTGCTATTTCCAAGTGGCTGAGGCACACTAAAAGCCTCTAATCCAACTTCTTCTAAATTTTTTCTTTGAGAGGAGAAAAGAAGACTGTAGTGTACTACTCAATATATCAACAACAAGAGTAGTGAATGAAGGAAAAAGTGGCAGAGATTATCTAAATGCAGTATATAAAATATGTATGTGCTAATGTGTATGTCTGCATATATAAGTGTGTATAAATATAGTTTGAGACCACTCAGGTCTATTTTTTATTTTTACTTTTTAAAAAAGAACTACAAAGCACCATCACTGTCTGTGGCAGGTCCATTATATTTGCCTGTCCAGTGTCCCTTCCTCTTCTTGTGGCAACCACATGTTATGCCTCTGTCAGAGGGCAACCCCTGCTCAGTCTCAGTAGCTCTGATGAGTTGTTAGTTACTGTGCCTCGGTAAGACTGTCCAATCAGAATCTCACTGCTGAGAATTTAAATCTAGATAAGGGCCATACAGAATAGCTGGAACCTAACCATGCCAATTTCCCAGGAACTATGTTTTGATTGTGAGTCCTCCCACTATCCCAGTTCCTGCTCTTGAAGCTTGGTTGTTTAAGTTTGCCTTCAATTTCTGTGAATTACCTAATATGTTTTCAGTATATTTCATTTCTTCACTATGTTAGCCAGATAGCATTTCTCTTGCCAGCAACCAAAAAACTCCAACTGATAAGAGAGACACATTCTGAGAACACACCTTGTTTTGGTACACTGTTTGTAGGGCACTGTTTCTCAATGAGCATTTAAAGCGCTACAAAAATCCCACCACTTCATCCATGAAACCCTTTCAGATTGTCATAAAATCAGGAGCCACTCTTGTGTGTATCCTGTTAGCCTAACAAAACCCTCCACAGGCTATTTTCTAACTAAAGATTTGAAATCTCCTGTTATGAATATCCAGTACAAAGTCAAATGTCCTTGTCTCTTTTGACTTGCATATTGAACATCTTGCTGCCTATCCATATACTGCTTTCATACATTTACGCTGATTTATTAAGTCACAGATGCCTCTATTAACATCAAGTATGTCATTTTTAGCTTAGAATATACACAAGTAATATGCATAATAACATGGAATGTGCAGTTATCATTAACCATACACTATAATATGCATAGTTATATGCACAATTCAAAACCACATCTGTGAAGGGCAATAAACAAACACATGCACATTGTAAAATATTCATAAGTCATTTAAGTAAAACATAGAAGTCCCCCTACACACACACTTCCACTGACCCTGCAAATCTCCTCTCTATAAATTACTGCTAACAGTTGGGGTGTTAGATTTGTCTCAGTACCTCAGCAATGACTCACTCATACTAATGGTTCTTTAGAGGCCTATAAGCAGACTGAATGGAAGAGTTAAAATGGGTTAGTGGTTAAAATCTCCCACCAATACCCTAAAAAATTGAGAGTTATTTTTATCTTACTTTTCTAAGATATTTTCAAGGCAATTGTAGAAAACAAAAGTATGGTCATATTTTACATTAGGAAGATGACTCAAAAAATAATTTAAATGAGTTTCTGATTTAAATGTTTCATTTCTTTATTAAGTTTTCCAAGAAAATAAGAGTTAGAGAAAAAAATTACATTTTCGAGGGAATGTTTTATAAATATCATCTGGCTGATTCACTAATAAACAGGAGTAATTTCATAATATCAATATTGAATCACAATTAGTCATAGATATTCATTAGTAGATTCTATAAGAATTTCTTAGGAGGAATACTATTTTGGCATAATATGAGTTAACAAAAAATATGTACTGTATAATTTTTTTACCAAGTTAAATTTGAGCCAAGACTTAATCTGCACTATAGGCCAAATGGATCTAATAAATATTTACAGAACATTTCATCCAAGAGCTGTAGAATACACATTCTTTTACTATGCCCATGGATAGACCATATGTTAGGTCAAAAAACAAGTCTAAAACATTCAAAAAAATTGAAATAATATCAAGCGTCTTCTCTGACTACAATGGAATAAAACTATAAATTAATAACAAGAGGAATTTTAGATATTATACAAATACATAGAAGCGAAACAGTATGCTCCTGAATGACCAATGGGCCAATAAAGAAATTAAGAAGGAAATTGAAAATTTTCTTGAAACAAATGATAATGGAAACATGATGTATTAAAACCTTTGAGATACACAAAAGCAGAACTAAGAGGGAAAATTTATAGCTATAAGTGTCTACATCAAAAAAGAGAAAAAACTTCAAATAAACAATCTAATGATGTATCTTAAAGAACTGTAAGTGCAAGATCAAAGCAAACCCAAAATTAGTAGAAGAAAAAAAATAATAAAGGTCAGACCAGAAATAAATAAAATTGAAATTTAAAAAAAAATACAAAAGATCAATGCAACAAAAAAATGTTTTTTTGAAAAGTCAAACAAAATGAATGAACCTTTAGCCAAACTAAGAAAAAAAGAGAGGAGATCCAAACAAATAAAATCAGAAATGAAAAACAGACATCACAACAGATAGTGTAGAAATTCAAAAGATCATTAATGGCTGCCATGAGCAACTATGTGCCAATAAATTGGAAAAACTAGAACAAATGGACAAATTCCTAGACACATAAAACCTACCGAGATTGAACCACAAAGAAATCCAACATCTGAACAAAACAATAACAAGCAACAAGATTGAAGCCATAATGAAAACTCTCCCAGTAAAGAAAAGCACAGGACCTGATGGCTTTACTGGTGAATTCTACCAATCATTTAAAGGACTAATACCAATCCTTTTCAAATTATTCTGAAAAATGAAGGAGGAGCAAATACTTCCAAACTCATACTATGAGGCCAGTATTAACCTGTTACCAAAACCAGACAAAGACACATAAAAAAAAAAAAAAAATTACAGGGGAGTATGTCTGATGAAAATCAATGCCAAAATCCTCAAAAAAAAAAAAAAATACTAGCAAACCAAATTTAACAATACATTAGGAAGACCATTCATCATGACTAAGTGGGAGTCATCCCTGGGATTCAAGGATGGTTCAACATATGCAAATCAATCAGTGTGATACATCACATCAACAGAATGAAGAATAAAAACCATATGATTATTTCAATTGAGGCTGGAAAAGCATTTTATAAAATTCAACATCCCTTCATG
>NW_016827678.1:296899-328199 GCF_001698545.2 Rhinopithecus bieti
AATTATTCTGAAAATGAAGGAGGAGCAAATACTTCCAAACTCATACTATGAGGCCAGTATTAACCTGTTACCAAAACCAGACAAAGACACATAAAAAAAAAATACTAGCAAACCAAATTTAACAATACATTAGGAAGACCATTCATCATGACTAAGTGGGAGTCATCCCTGGGATTCAAGGATGGTTCAACATATGCAAATCAATCAGTGTGATACATCACATCAACAGAATGAAGAATAAAAACCATATGATTATTTCAATTGAGGCTGGAAAAGCATTTTATAAAATTCAACATCCCTTCATGATTAAAAAAAAAAAACTCTCAAAAAATCAGGTAAAGAAGGAACATGCCTCAATATAATAAAAGCAGAATATGATAGACCCACAACCAGTATCATATTAAATGAGGAAAAACTGAAACTCCTTCCTCTAAGATCTGGAAAATGACAAGGCTGTCCACTGTCACCACTGTTACTCAACATAGTACTAAAAGTCCTAGCTTGAGCAATCAGAAAAGAGAATGATATAAATGGCATCCAAATTGGAAAGGAAAAGGTCAAATTACCCTTATTTGCAGACGATATGATGTTATATTTGGAAAAATCTAAACACTCCACCAAAAAAACTATTAGAAATGATACACAAATTCAGAGAAGTTGCAGGATACAAAAATAACATACAAAAATTAGTAGCATTTCTATATGCCAACAGAGAACAATCTGAAAAGGAAATAAAAAAGTAATGCCATTTACAACAGCCACACATAAAATTCAGTACCTAGGAATTAATCAAAGAAATAAAAGATCTCTATAATGAAAACTATAAAACACTGATGAAATAAATTAAAGAGGACACCAAAACATAAAAAATATGCCGTGTTCATGGATTTGAAGAATCAATACTGTTAAAATGTCCATATTACCCAAAGCAACCTATAGGTTCAATGTAACCCCCAGCAAAACACCAATAGACGTTCTTCACAGAAATAGAAAAAAAAAAAAATCCTAAAATTTATATGGAACTACAAAAGACCCAGAATAGCCAAAGTTATCCCTAAGCCAAAAAAACAAAAAACAAAACTGAAGAAATCATATAATCTGACTTCAAATTACACTACAGAGCTGTGATAAACAAAACAGCATGATACTGGCATAAAATCAGATATAGAGACCAATGGAAGAGAATAGAGAACCCAGAAACAAATCCATACACACACAGTGAACTCGTTTTCTACAAAAGTTCCAACAACATACAATGGGGAAAAGCCAGTCTCTTCAATAAATGATGCTGGGAAAACTGAATATCCATATGCAGAAGAATAAAAGCAGACCCATACCTCTCTCCATATGAAAAAAATCAAATCAAAATGGATTAAAGACTTAAATCTAAGAGCTCAAATTATGAAATTGTTACAAGGAAACATTGGAGAAAATCTCCAGGATAGTGATCTGGACAAAAAATTATTGATCAATATCCCACAAGCACAGGCAACCAAAGAAAAAATGGACAAATGGGATCACATCAACTTAAAAAGTTTCTGCACAGCGAAGTGAAAAGATGACTCACAGAATGGGAGAAAATATTTGCAAACTGCCCATCTGACAAGAGATTAATAACTAGAATATATGAGGAGCTCAAACAACTCTACAGGGAAAAAAAATATAATAATCTGATCCAAAAAATGGGGAAAAGATTTGAATAGACATTTCTCAAAAGAAGACAGACAAATGGCAAACGGACATATGAAAAAGTGCTCAACATCACTGATCATCAGAGAAATGCAAATTAAAACTACAGTGAAATATTATCTCACCTCAGTTAAAATGACTTATACCCAAATGGCAGTAACAAATGCTGGTGAGGATGTGGAGAAAAGGAAACCCTTGCACACTGTTAATAGGAATGTAAATTAGTATAACCACAATGGAGAACAGTTTGGAGGTTTCTCAAAAAAACTAAAAATAGAGCTACCATATGATCCAGCAATCCTACTGCTGGGTATATACCCAAAAGAAAGGATATCAGTATATCAGAGAGATATCTGCACTCCTATGTTTGCTGCAGCACTGTTTACAATAACTAATATTTAGAAGCAACCTAAGTGCCCATCAACAGATGAATGAATAAAGAAAATGTGGCACAGATACACAATTGAGTACTGTTCAGTTATAAAAAAGAATGAGATCTTGTCATTTGCAACAACATGGATGCAACTGGAGATCATTATGTTAAGTGAAATAAGCCAGGAACAGAAAAGCAAACATCATATGTTCTCACTTATTTGTAGAATCTAAAAATCAAAACAATTGAACTCATGGATGTAGAAAATAGAAGGATGATTACCAGAGGCTGGGAAGGGTACTAGGACAGTTGTGGGGAGTTGGGTCCATAAATTGGTACAAAAAATAAGTAGAAAGAATAAATAAGACCTGGCTGGGTGCAGTGTCTCACACCTGTAAACCCTGCACTCTGGGAGGCCGAGGCAGGCAGATCATGAGGCGGGCGGATCACTTGAGGTCAGGAGTTCAAGACCAGCCTGGCCAATACGGTGAAACCCTGTCTCTACTAAAAATACAAAACTAGCCAGGCGTGGTGGCACACGTCTGTAGTCTCAGCTACTCAGGAGGCTGAGGCAGAAAAATCGCTTGAACCCGGGAGGCAGAGGTTGCAGTGAGCCAAGATGGTGCCACTGCACTCCAGCCTGGGTGACAGAGCGAGACTCCATCTCAAAAAAAATTGAATAAATAAAAAAGACCTACTATTTGATAGCACAGCACAACAAGGTGACTATAGTCAATAATAACTAAACTGTATATTTTAATATAACTTAAAGATTTCATACAACTGGATTATTTGTAACTCAAAGGATAAATGCTTGAGGGGATGGAGAACCCATTCTCCATAATGTGCTTGTTTCACCTTGCATGCCTGTATCAAAACATTTCATGCCCCCCATAAATATATACACCTTCTATGTACCCACAAAAATTAAAAGTATAAATAAAACAAGTATACAGATGTAACAAACCTGCACGTTATGCACATGTACCCTAGAACTTAAAGTATAATAATAATAAAATAAAATAAAATTTAAAAAAGTATAAATAAAAAAATAAACTTGACCCTAACATTTACATTCTTTTTTTCTATGAGCATCCTACTCTTGAAGTTTTGTTTCCTTGGCTCAGTCACTTCTTTTTGTCTCTTCTGGCTTCTCCTCCTCCTGTTCTCCAAAAAGTGGGTATTCTCTTCACGTGTGGAGGCGGAGGGTACATGGGAAATTTCTGCATCCTCCAGTCAGCCTTAAAATTCTCTTAAAAATATATCTTCAAGACTTCGTACTTCCGCTCTCCTCTCTAAACACTCCTTAGTTCTATCTATTGTCTCAGCTTCAGTTACCTCCTTTAAAAGTTCCATGTCTTCCAAATTCCTGTCCCTAGCCATGTACTGTCTCTGGAGAGTACGCACGACCCCCATCTCCTGTCTGCTAAACATCTCTGCCTGCACATCCTGTTGACAGTTCACACACAATGTGTCTTACAGAGAATTTGTGTTTTCTACTTTACCATTCTGTTTTCCATATTCCTTGGTCATGCCAGCTCAAAATTTTCCAACTCATCTTTGATCCCCTACACACACAGTTTTCTTCCCTCTTCATTTGCAGCAGTTGGCATATCTTAGGAATTCCACTCAATAATGCTGTATCATCTTTCCCTTTTCAATGATCACAGCTACTGTTCTACTTCCTCATCATACTGTCTATTATCTAGTTATTGCAGTAGCCTCCAAACTACTGCCCACCACTATATTTCCACTTCCGTTTCACTCCCTACCATCTAACTGATTAACCTTCTTGAGTAAAATTCTGATCAGGAGACACACCAAAGCTCTTTTCATGTTCTATGATGAAGGCAAATTAATGTTTGAACTTCCTCCCTTTGCCATACTTGTTACGTCCATATCTTTACTTTCAGATTTTCCTTCATATGGACACTAGCATTCCCTCTTCCCTGTCTCTGTATGCTTAAATCTTAAATATGCTTTTCTTTTTTTCCGGCAGTTTTTTTTACATAAATATATTGCATAATGGTAAGATTTGGGCTTCCAGTGTACCCATCACCCAAATAGAGAACATTGTACCCAATAGGTAATTTTTAAATCCTCACCTCCCCTCCCATCCTTCCTCTTTTTAGAGTTTCCCGGTATCTGTTATTAGGGTAAACACCTGTATCCATTGTTTAGCTCCTATTTATAAGTGAGAATATGCCATATTTGGTTTTCTATTTCTGAGTTATTTCACTGAGGATAAATATTATTTAAGGCTCTCCTCTTAAAAGTCTTCCTTGACTTATAGGATGAGAGTAATCCTTCTATTCTGTTCTCTGAATTTTCATCTCTCTCCTTCTTCCTCTCCCCCCTCCCTCTCTCTCTCTCCCCTCTTCTTCTCTCTCTCTCTCTCTCTCAGTAACCCCTCTCAATTTAATTGGTATAACAGTTATTTCTATAACCCCTATGTTGTCGCTAGGCCTTACCCATCTATGGGCTCTGATGGGTCCCCTGAATAGTAATAACTTCAATGTCACCAACTCTTGAACCTGCTGATACAGGATTACTAGGCCCATACAAGTGACAAGCACTTCTAGGAGACTTCAAGTCATGTTTCCCATGTATTGGTGAATAAGGCTTGTCTCACTACAGTTTGTATTTAGATGCTTGCCTTTGTTTGCATGGGCTCAGACATGAATCTATTGAGGGTGGGAGCATTATAAAAATATGAAAAACAAACATTATCCTATGCTCAGAATTGCTCTGTCTCAATGTCCAAGACCAAATCAAGCTAAAAATAGCTGGCTCTTCTTCTCTGAGGTAAACTCTCTCTCAGAAGGTTTGTTGGATTTTTATCCAGCTAGGCTTCTCCAAGCTCACTCAATCTACCAGCTATGCCACATACTTGTCTATACTTCCACCTAGACTCATCCTGTCGTTAGTATTCACTACTGGATGGTAAACGTTTTGTGAGTAAACCCCATGTTTAAGTAATATATATCCTTACTAAAACATTTAACATAGCTTCTTACACACAGATAAATCTCAAGGGTAAAACTAAAATAACATTTAAAAAGTAATCCAAATTAATGCCTACTTAACAGCATTTAAAAATTAATTCAAATATTTACAATCTCCTTTTTTTTCTTCTTTTTTTGAGATACAGTCTCACTCAGTCGTCCAGGCTGGAGTGTAGTGGCGTGATCCTGGCTCACTGCAATCTCCTTCTCCCCCATTCAAGTGATGCTCCTGCCTTAGCCTCCAGAGTAGCTGATACTACAGGTTCCTGCCACCACTCCTGGATAACTTTTGTAGTTTTAGTAGAGACAGGGTTTCACCATGTTGGCCAGGCTGGTCTCGAACTCCTGACCTCAAGTGATCTGCCCGCCTCAGCCGCCCAAAGTGCTGAGATTACAGGCATGAGCCACTGTGCTGGGTCAATATTTACAATCTTTACATCAGGTAATCGAGGCCCTAGCATTTTAAAACTAGTTCTATGCAGTTAGCAACCTCTTTTCTCTACTTTTCCAATAATCACAATCTCTTAAAAATATTAATATCAGGGATCTTATGAAATCAGTTTCAAAAGGTGTTAAAAGCAGTGAGAAGTTTGTTCCAAGATCACTGAGTTGTTTCCAGGATTAAAAAACATATAAAGTATTTAGCATAGTGTGTAGAATGTAATCAGAACTCAATAAAAGTCAGTTTATATTACTTTCATTGTGAAAGCTAGATTTACTTGAAATTGTTCCAAAAATAAATCCTACAAGAAACATTCTCGAAAGTGACTATTTATTATGTTATACATAAAAGTACCCCAAATAGTGTACATTGCCTTCAGCTTATGTTAAATTCTGCCTTTGTCAATAATCACCTCTAATTTAATTGAAGTTAATCATATCTTTTAATTAGCTATCCCCATTATTATAATAAAGAGCAGTTACCAGGAAAATCTAGCCATAGTAACCCACATATAAATGAATGCTTTCAGTAAGCAAATAAAATAATTTCAACAAGTTTCCAGGCCATTTTACTAAGTACTGCTCTACTTAGATCTCTGGAATAAGATCAGAGTATCTAGATTTCTAATTGAGGTGGCTCCAAAACATCCCAATAAAAACAGAGCTGTATATGTTCCTTAACCAAACAAGCAAGGAGAACTCAAGAATTTCAAGTAAAAACATGACAGACTTCTATAGGAATGAACCTTAATTGAGATGGCAGGTTAAATTGCTGGAACTGATACAGTGAAAGAAGATGAACCCCAAGGGAAGGACATTTCACAATCAAATCGGAAATGGTACATCCTTTCTCCTACACACAAATCCACAATTGAAAAAAAAGACTGAAAACCTTTCCTCCCACCATTGACCTCTGAGTAGGTGTGGTAGGACAAATTTCATCCTCAATATTTACAACAAGATCTTGATCTTTTTAGCACCTGGTCAAGTTTGCAAACTCACTAAATAAAACCTAATCCAATTAGTTTCTCCCCAGTCAACTTACTTTTCACTTCCATGAAATGTGCTCTTTCCACACAATCGATGAAATAGCACCTACTACATCATCCTGGTTACAATCCTCATGAGATGACAGACCCTTGCTTGTTGAGGACACTTTCACAGAAAGAAAACTTAAGTGAGAGGAAACTCAGAGGCCAGGAACAGAGGTTACCTACAAAGTCTACAAGTCACATCAACTACTGTGGTGAACAAAGAGTGAACCTCTGCAATTAGACCATTTTTTATGACTAACTTTAGATAAAACACAGCGTGACTATACTTACCATCAAGTGGAATATTTAAGTCTCCCACACACAGATTCTGTTCTATTCAATCACTACACCTTGTATAACAGCTTTATACAGAAATAATCATAACCAACAAAAAAAGAACAATCTTCATTTCTGACAGTGTTAAAAATGCTTAAAACATTTTCAGAGGTTATAACCTTATAAAAGTTAATGCATTAACTTCAGACAGTGTTTGAAAAAAGGAAAAAAATACCTAAGACTGAGCCAGTACCAAAGTGAGCTAGTTTCCTAACACCAGCAACTGTTTAACAGTATTGTTTTCAGTCATAAAAACATAAAACATGAATCTTAACCCCACGAGAAAGAAAATAATAGACTTATTTTTAGACTAGTCTCTTCTATCAAAATAAATGTAAGAAATAATGTCTGAAACTAATAACGTAATTTTTAACTTTATAAGAGTCTTAGATATTACCCAATAATCTCTCATATCAGCAAGAGTTAAGAATTTACTATTCCAAAGGTAAATATAAAAAGAAAGAAAAAGTAAGCAAAGCACAGTGTACAATCTACACTTGACATGTGCATGAAAACAAAGAAAAACTTTCAATGTCCAGTAAATTTCGAGGAAATAATTTCCTTAAACTTTATTTTTACAATTACATACCCAGAGCAACACCTCTCTGTTTATTTCTGTAAAGCATAATTTCTAAAGTTCCTTCATGTTAACACAATTAACATCAAAAAAACAAAAATCCCTGAGGATACTGCTATCTCATATATTTGACAGGCATTTTATTTTCCAGTATTATGAAAACAAATTAAACCAAACAGTATAACTGTATGTAAATGTCATTCAAATAAAAAAAAATAAAGAAATATATAGAAAACTTATTGTCTGCCCAGCATAACATGTGAAATACTATATATTACATTTTAATTAAGATTAAAAACAAAGATCTATATTTAAAACTTTTAAATAGTTTTTTAAATAATTGTATGACTCATCTCTATTGCCTCTGTTAATTCAAAAAATTAGTGAACTTAACAATATGCAACCCACTCAAAATGACTCATTTTGACATTTAATTATTTCCATGCATGAGGTGAACAATATCTTTAACATATGAACTGAGTATATCATATTAAAAGATGAAAATAACATGAAAATGTGACTTATAAATGTAAGATTATAAGTCTATTTATCAAATATGATTTATTGGTCAAATTTTAATGTATGTAAATTGATCTACAATTATTATAACTTGAATTTGACCCTATTGGGGAAAAAATAAATAATTTGACTCTAAAGATCTAATGTTTATTCTTTTCCATTGTTAGGAAACTAAAACTATATAACCTAATGTATTTCCCTTTTAGGCTTTAACTGCCAAAAACTTTAGAGCAATCCTTATTTCCCAAGTGTTTAATTTTGTTTAGTTCATATACTTGAAAAGGTTACTTTTAGCTTCCTTTGTTCTGATCCCTCCTTAAATTACTTAGCTGGTATTGTCCTGACACGTGGTCTCCTGAAGTCCTTTCAGAAATAGCTAAAAAGGAGAGCCTTCAATAAAAAGACAAAGGGAAGAATTATGGGAAGGTAGGAAGACAGGCAGGAGAAAGGTAGGAAGGTATGCAAGTACCTGTACACACTTGATACTCGGAATGTCATACATTGCTGTTTCTATGTGCAAACAACACTAGATATTTTCTGAATATATACATGTTGGGAATGGTCTATGATTTTTAAAGTTGAGGCAATAACAGTGCTGTGTAACAACAGAATACATCTAAAAAGAATAATAATATCATTGAATTTTTGTAATGTCCTAGGCACTATACTGTTTAATCATTTATTGCTCACAGTAACCCATGAATCAGGCTTTATTATTATTATTAAGTATTATTAAGTTAATATTATTATCACCATTTTACTAATGAGGAAGCAGAAACTTAGAATGGTTTTATACCTGGTATGTGGTAAAGCTGAGATTCAGACTAACTCCAGAGTCTGTGCCCTTAACCAGTAGCCTCTCTTCACTGATATTAAATAAAATATTCATTGTTAGTTTAGCATGTATTTTCTAAAGTATAATTGGCATATGCTTCATGAGGTATATGGCAGCCAGCTCAAATAAAATACTGAAATGTGTAATAATTTTATATTGCCAAACCAAACATTCGAGTCAACTGAAGGGGAAAAAGAAATAGAACTGGACAGAATAGGAAGCTTCCCTAAGACCTCTTTCAAGTATGTGGATTCATAACCAGGTGCTAGGTAGGAAAAATACCAGAGTCAGCAGTTGTGATACCTGGGATCTGGTTCTTTCTCTACTGCTAATTAGAAATGTGTGACACTGATTCCATGATTCAACTTCTCTGGGAACCAGTTTCTTCATCTATAAAACAATAAGTATGATTCTATAACAGCCAAGGACCATGCAGTTCTGTGACTGAAACCCAGATCTCTTCATTCACCTGTTAGGTGCACTCACAGCTCCAGAATGGTCCAAGTATCACACTGGGAAGGAAAACTGCTCCAAATTATTAAGGGTCAAAACAGGTAGAGCCTAAAGACCCCACTTCTATTTACTCAGGACAGACAAATCCTTCTTCTATGAGAAAGTGTCCCACCACACTGATATAACTTAGAAAAAATCCTTGTCCTCAGACTTTTCCCTGAAACTCCACCAATTATTAAAGGGACATTTGAAGCTAAAAAATAAAATAAAATAAAATCACCACTAACGCAATTAGGACAACTCAGAAAACAAGCTAGTATATAGCAGTAGACATGTAAGTCATGCTTTAGGATGGAATAGTTTAATCATCTTGATAGAACTGACACTTAAAATAAACTTTTAAGAATACATTTGCTTACCTTCTTTTCACCTCACTCTCCAAAGAAAGAAAAATGAGCAAAGGCAAGATGAAACTTAAGTAAAACTGTAAAAACTGTAAAGAACAAAAAATGTATGGTCTTTTTCTTTTGTTTCTCTCCTCCTAATGATCTGTTTTCCTAGGCTTTGTTCAAAGCCTTTCACACCCTTCCTGAGTTATGCTTCTTGCTCACAGTCCCCCTTACCTGTCCTTTCTCCCATCACTTACTAGCCCTCAGAAGCAAGTTTACTGAATTACTTAAGTGATTTGATCTAAGCTAGAAACTTACAACTAAAGAGTGTGATATTTGCATTTTCTAGCAGTGGAAATTCCAGGCAAAATGACTCTGAACTGGCAGGGGATTTCCTCTTAAATCATTCCCCTGTACCTGTGAATAGCACAAATCAAATTCCCCCTTAAGAAAAGCAAGGCGGTAGAGAGGGACCAGTGAGGTATCACAAAAGAATTTAAAAGTCTGGGATTACCCAGCACTAGCCCTTCAAGGGCTTTACCCAAAGCAGGAAATTGCTCTGCTGCTCCATGGCTTCCCTACACTGGTGCCCAGGCAGCTGGCCAATTCACTAACCCCTTCCCTGGCCTCTTCCCTGGCCTTGCACAGACAGCATAGTCAGTACTACCCTGGCCCCACAGTAACCCTGGCTGGCTTGAGAAAAGTTGGCAGAGAGAGTCCAGGGTTGTGCTATTTAAAGCTATAAGCAGCTACTGTAGATGGAGATGAGTTGCTTTAGCAGTAGAGGATAAGGCCAGCTGCATAAGATTTTCACTTGCTCTAATGGAATTCACTCACCTGCTGAAGTTAGGGTACCAAAATTTGATAGAAAACAGCTCAGTTCCACTTATTAATTACTAATTCTCAACTAGCTATCCCATCTGGCTTTTTTTTTTTCATTGTTAAATTGCTTGATTGAAAATCCTTAAATTAAATTTTCCTCAAAATATACTAATATACATATAAATATACATATAAAAGTCTACTAATTAGTAATTAATAAAATATACTAACGAAATTTATGTATGTGTGTGTGTGTGTGTGTGTGTGTGAGTCCATGTAGGTTTTTGCTGTGTACACATCAAAATACCCACAAGGACTTTTATATAACCATATACATATGCATACCTTCGTATACACTACACACATATATAGAGATAGAGAATATATATATATATATATATATATATATATATATACACACACATATATACACAGAGAGAGAGAGAGGAATCCATATATGTATCTATGTTTCAATCCAAGCTGCCAACACTATCTCAAATATTAGGAATGACCACTGTGAGCCAGGATAAAATAATGGTCAAAAGCACAGGTTCTGAATGCAGGTATCCGAGTCTTCAGTGAAACACAGGATAAAATAACTTTCTGGATTTCTAATCTGTAAGTGGCAATTGTTGACAAGATTAAGATGATTCCTATAAAGCACAGATCTTTGCTTGGAACATAATAGTTAGTATTCATCAATTTTAACTAGTATTAGCATTATGATAAAACATCTATGGTAGCTCAAGAGGACAATTGTAGCAGAATAGTTTTCTTCTAAAAATCAAACATTATCTCAGCCAGCCCTGACAATCTGGCCCTGTGGTCTCCCTGTGCTCTTACTTCTCAAAATGGGCTTGAGAAGTACTTTATCTAGGGAACTCCTCTTCATCTGTAAAAGTTCACAGGTCAACTAGCATTTCCTTAGAGAAACCTTCCTTGATCCTTAGCCTAGGTCAGATAACACTGTTACTTATTTCAAAAAGCAGCATACCTTTTCTTTATAGCATTTATGCCAGCTTATTATTTACTTAGTTTGGTGACTTTTAAAAGAGTAACACCTGTATTTCCCACTCTAATCTCATGGGGGCAAATACTATGCGTGCTTTTGCTCACTGTTGCATCCACAGCAATGAAAGTATCATGTACACAGTAGGTGCTCAAAAATATTTATTGAAGGAATCAGTGACTCCGCCAACTTCTATCTAGATGTCAATCTATTTATATCCTCCCAAGAAGCAGAGAGAGTAAAAATTTGGTCACAGAAAAATAACGAATCCTGGAAGTTTCCCAGAGGAACAAAAGTTAGAAAAAACAATACTTGTCGAAAAGAAGTCAAACAATCCAGAAACCAAAGAGGCATGGCTTTCTGTACTTGGCTTGAGAACCGTCCTGACATTCCATTACGAAGAAACTAAAAGAAGCACAGGGTTACAAGGCAGAGTTCTGGGTAGGTACCAAGAGGAAGGAAGGAGAGGGATTCTACCCAGAGGAAGAATTCATCCAACTAAGACTCCTGAAACCTAGAGGGCGATAGGGAGCAGAGTGTAGTGTCATCAAATTTATGTTCTGTGTCTTCATTCAGTCAGTAAGTCATCAGAGCACCTACCACATGAGATGTAGTGCCTGGATTTGTGGATAGAGAAGTAAGCATGACAGACATAGTCCCCACTCTCATGGAATTTCCACTTTATTTCAGAGGAGAAACAGGACATTAAACAAGTAATGTACATGTGGCCAGTGCTCAGAGAACTACAAGTTGTTGCAGTAGTAACACTGACTGAAAAGTCATTATATACACATATTTTGTTTTGTCCCGAGGAAATAATCCCAAGGATATTTTATGATCTCTTTTTTTTTTAATTCTCTCTTAAAAAATAAAAAATAAAAAAGTTTCCATGCTAATTTGTATTGGTTTCTGTTGCTTAGCAGGAATCAATTAATTTAAGAGACACACTATATATCTACTATTAGTTGAACTCAAGTGAGGATTCGGTCAAAATAATTTCAAAGTAGCTAAAAGAGAGTATTTTAAATATTCTCACCACAAGGAAATGATAAATATTTGAAACAATTATGTGGATTACTCTGATTTTATCATTCTGTGGTGTATACGCATAGGAATATTACTTTTACCCATTAAATATATGCAATTATTGTTTTGTCAATTAAAGTAAAAACTAAAAAAAAAAAAAAAAAGATGCCTTCTCCTTCACTAGCCTTGTATGTGAGTAGATGAGATGGAAAATGAGAGGGAAAAGGAACTTATGAAAACAAAAGCATAAAAACACTACTCAGGAGGATGGAATTGATTTATATAAAATCTTAGGTACCTCAAAAACTTTCAAGTTCGTAACACTGTCTTTATTTTATGAAAGCTACACACAAGGGAAAACTGAAATCATCAAAGAAAAGCCCCCAATTCACTTCTCAAGAGTAGTATTCAATTCTCCATTCCAAAATCCATACCAATCAGTCCATCAATATTAATTTGATGAGTACACAGTGTATGCGAAGAATTGTTAAAAACCCAAGGAAAGAGTTCTTGTCCTCAGTAGACCCATGACCTCCCCAACAATAAATGTAAATAAAAACTTTAAGATAAACTTGAGATGCCAATAACGGCTAAAGAGAATATCAAAAGCACCAATATATGGTAGAGTAATTAGGGTTTCTGCTTTAGCTAGAATGGTCAGGAAAATCCTTTTTGAGGAAATACAATTTAAATTAACACTCAAATGATGAATATGAACCCCTATTTATTATAAAAGTCCAGAAAATAATATTCTTACAGAAGAATAGCTGATCCAAAAGGCCAGAGGCAGGAAAAAATTAAATAGTTTGAAAGACAAAAAGACCAGAATGGCTAAATACAGGAAACGAAGTAAGGAGTCAAGGGGAAATGACATCAAGGAAGTATACTGAAACCAGATCTTATAGAACAGTGGCTCTCAAAATGTAGCATCATATGGGAACTCATAGAAATGCAAACTTTCGGGCCCCTCTACATACCTACTGAGTCAGAAACTCTGTGGTGACGCCCAGAAATCTGTTTTAGCAAGGCTTCCAGGGGATTCTGATGCCTACTAAGATCAGGCATCTTAAAGATGCCTCTTGAAGAGAACAGTAATCCTCAATCCTAGTTATATATTAGAATCATCTGTAGGAGCATTTAATCTACTTATGCTGAGTCTTACCCAAGACCAAATGAATCTCTATATCTGAAGATGGGATCTCAACATATACACATGTCAAGATGCTGTATAGGTTTGCAACCTGGAAGCAATAAATACACACACACACACACACACACACACACACACACACACCCATATATATAAGCTCTTTAGGTAATTATGATACACAATGATTATTGGACCCATTGAAATGGAGTCTCAAAAGTCATAGTAAAATGTTTGGAATTTAATGGGAAGCCACTGAGGTCTCATAAACAGAAAATTTTATCAAAGTTAGAAATGCCAATTCAGCTTCTATGTGAAGAAGGGGGCAAGAATTGACCGAAAACACCAATCAGGAGGTCATTGTCATATCCAGGGAAAAGATGACAGTGGTTTTGTCCAAAGTTGTAGTATTGGAGATATAATAAGTAGATTCAAGCATATTTCATAGAAACACCTAAAAAGGTATTATAGATTTGATAGGAGATATTTGAGGGGGGAAAAAAAGCAAGAAGAGTCTAAGATAATAAGAATCTAGGTTTTTGGCCTGAGAAATGATGCCCGACTTTTCTTTTTGAAGGAAAGCATTCAGGTATGTCTATCAAGGGTTGATTTTTGGCCAGGTTAAATTTAGACATCCAAGTGGAGATGCTGAATTTGCCACAGAATATACATATGATTCTGGAGCTCAGAAGAGAGGTCAGAGCCAAACCCAGACACACACAAATCATCACTGTATAGGTGGTATTTGAAGCCACGGAATCAGATGAGATCTCTAGGTTGAGAGTAGAAATACAGGAGAGGGTTGGGTAAAGCAGAGAGCTGGTGTAGGAACAGGGTACACAGTTGGCTCCTGGGAGTCAAGGAGAGTGATGGTCCTCAGGCTGTTGAAGCGCAGGTCAATTGAAGATCTTAGGCTTTCTCTGTTGCCTTGTGGCACAGTTCTACCCAGTTCATGGAGACAAAATGACTTTAGAAACTCACGAGCAGTTCTTACTGACTACTGGCCACTAAATAACAGCACCAATATCCACTTCAAAGCTCCACCTAACACCAGAAAATCTTTCCCTGAACCAATGAGGAAACCAAGGATCAGACACATTAGGTGGCTTGTCTAAGTTCACACAGTTTCTCTATGCTGCCAGAACATGGCCTGGGGAGATGGCACTCATGTGTGCCTACAAAGAACATGTCGCTCCCAGGAAAGGGGACTAAAACAGAGAGTTAAAGCTGTGTATAGTTAATCCAATCTGGGACTGACAGGTGCTGAGTCAAACTGGCAGGGATTATGACTGAGCATTGGGAAAGGGCCAGACAGTATTACAGAGAAAAAAAAAAAAAAAAAAAAAAAGTTGATATTCCTTACCAGAAAAAGGAAGTCAGCTAGGAAAAACCAGTATCCAGTATCATTGCACACAAACAAGAAACAGTACAGTTTTAGAGTCTGGCAGTAACTGAGAGCATGATAGAAATGCAAACTTTCAGTCCCATCTGCAGACCTACTAAATCAGAAACTCTGAGGTGGCACCCAGAAGTCTGTTTTAATAAACCCTCCAGGAGATCCTGATGCCCATTAAGGTCAGAAGCCCCTTAGGGAAAACAATAATTTTCAGCCCTAGTTGCATATTCCTCAAATGCAACACAGAAGGACTTTCCAGGGAAATGGTTTCATCAGTTGAGCTGGCACAACACTCCTATCTTGAAGTAACTTGGTGCTTCCCTAACAGTTCATCTAAGGGACAGTTCCGTATGCTCTTAATAATACACACACACACACACACACACACACACACATCACACACATACGTATAACTATATATATATATATATATATGTATCTTTACACTAGTTAATATAATACAGTCATGTGTTGCTTAATGACTAGGATATGTTCCGAGAAATGCGTTAGGTGATTTCATCACTATGTGAACGTGATATGGTGTACTTACACAAACATACATAGAATATCCTATTACATACCTACTATTCACCTAGGCTGTATGGCACAGCCTATTGCTCCCAGCCTACAAACCTACACAGCATGCTACTATACTGAATATTATAGGAATCTGTCATAAAATAGTAAGCATTTGTGTATCTAAACATATGTGAACATAGAAAAGAAATGGTAAAAATACAATATAAAAGATTTCAACTGATACAGATATATAGGGCACTATATGGAGCTTGCAGGACTGGAAGTTATTCTGGGCAAGTCAGTGAGTGGTAAGTAAAAGTGAAGGTCTAAGACATTATTGTAGGCTTCTGTATAAACACCACACTTAGGCTACACCAAATTTAGTTTAAAAATATTTTTCTTTCTCCAATAATAAATTAACCTTAGCTTACTGTAACTTGTTACTTCATAAACCTATAATTTCAAAGAATTTGACTCTTTTAGAATGATACTTGGCTTAAAACACAAACACATTATAAATCTGTACAAAAATATATTTTCCTTTTATACTTATTCTATAAGATTTGTCTTATTTTAACTTTTATGGGTTTGTTTTTTGGTTTTAAACTTTTTTGTTAAAAATGAAGACACAAACATACACATTAGCCTAGGCCTACACAGAGTCAGAGTCATCAATAAAACTGTCTTCTAACTTCACATCTTATCCCACTGGAAGGTCTTCAGAGGCAATAACACGCACGGAGCTGTCATCTCCTTTTATAACAATGCCTTCTTCTAGAACACCTCCTGAAAGAACTGCCTGTGGCGTTTTACAGCTAGCTTTTTTTTTTTTTCTAATAACAAGTATACTCTAAAGTAATGATTAAAAAGTATAGAACAGTAAATAAACTAGTAACAAAGTCATTTATTATCATTATCAAGTACATAATTGTAGGTGCCATACTTTTTATGTGACTGGTGGCGCAGTACATTTATATGTATACATATATGCACATATATGTACATATGTGTGTATATATACGTATATATACTTTTTCCTTTACATTGGTTATTTCCACATCTCATTAGGAGACAAGCTGAAATATCTTCCAAAGCTGTAATAGCAGTTAGGTCCTCTGAAGCCTTCAAGTACTCAGAGCTTATTCAGAATTAGAGGATTAAAAAATCCATTTTAAAAGTAGTAAAATGCTATTAGAAAGTAACTGTATTTCAGCATTTTTGGAAAAGTAAGCATTCATTCATACAATTTCTTTTACAGACCATAATTAATGAGTAATAGTTAATTTGATGCTTTGATCTCTTCCTTGGCCAGAAGGACACTGTCCATAAAAACAAATTAGAAGACAATTTGGATATAGTCATAGAACATCACAGTCCCCGGTCGGGCACGGTGGCTCGCTCCTGTAATCCTAGCACTTTGGGAGGCCGAGTCGGGTGGATCACGAGGTCAGGAGATGGAGACCATCCTGACCAACACGGTGAAACCCCGTCTCTACTAAAAATACAAAAAATTAGCTGGGCATGGCGGTGGGCGCCTGTAGTCCCAGCTACTTGGGAGGTTGAGGCAGGAGAATGGCGTGAACACAGGAGGCGGCGCTTGCAGTGAGCCGAGATGGCGCCACCGCACTCCAGCCTGGGCGACAAAGCGGGACTCCGTCTCAAAAAAAAAAAAAAAAAAAAAAAAAAGGAACATCACAGTCCCAGAAGGAACCTCAAAAACTAACTTAATAGTTAATAGTTAATGATTTTCTAATTCTAGCTCCGTAGATCTTAAGGGACCAGTGGAAGCAGTAATGAAGATCTGAGAATGAATGTCATTGTTTCATTAAGACTGGACAAAATGGTACAGATCTATGAATAAGTTGTTTTATTGGAAAGGGGAATCAACCAGTGTAGAGGAAGAGGAATCAACCAGTGTAGAGGAAGAGTAATATGTACTCATGGTGAACTTTGACCAGCAATTTTGTATGTTTTTACGTTATTAAAAGTAGCAAAATGGTCACTACACAGTTTGGTATACAAAATACTTTAAATAACGTTCAACAAATGGAACAAAAAGAATCACTGACCTAATTCAAACTCCTGGTTTTTAAGTATGGAAAAAAAGTGGTAACATGGTGCCATGAATACAGCCCATATTTCAAACATTCTCGTAGATGAACATGTTCCTAAATTTTTTTTCCAAGCACAGCATATAAAAAGAGATCCCTTTCTGAAAATTTTAGATCAATGGTTAGGGTCTAGGACCAATATGGCTCAAAGAGTCTAGAACAAATATGGCTCAAAGTGAACCGATATGGCTCAATATTAGAGTCTGGAACCAATATGTCTCAAAGTCTTCTCTCATTTCTATATGCTAAGTCTAGGTGTAACACCACAGTTGAAGCCAAGGTTGGGAGTGAGGTGCAGTTGACCAAATAGAGACCTTATGGTGACTTATTTTATCTGGACCCACATCACTATGCTTGGTCAGCTTTCTTGTCCAGGCAGCCAGTTAATACCATTCTCAGAGTCAGGTATGCAAAATAAAGGACTGTAAGAAGCCAAGAAGTAAAGCGTAAAATACTGGTACACCCTAAGCAAGGTCAAATATCCTGCAAGCCCAAAGGAAGGGTTACCCTAAGAGTCCAATCACTATGTTAAAAGCATCATGTTTCACTGATAATGCTACATGAAATGTTTCCCATTGTGTTTGGGTTGCTAACATTTGCAAATTCTCTCATTAAGTACTGTTCTTCATTTTCTCTCAGGCTTCATATGATCAGCTCAGAAGTCGACTTTAAGACTGGATCCCATTAGGTTAATGAGACACCCCAGCATCTAACAGTACAGTCCTCTCAATCTATTAATATCTACTTTTAGAGACATCACCAGATAGAAGTAGACCTTCCAGAAGTCTACATTTTCAATTGAGGTTGGAAAGTTTTATCAGCTAGTCAGAATCCCAAAGCTCTACTTTGATAATGCCATTCCAGTCTAAAAACTACATTTTCTGGTAATTGGAGCTAGGCACCCCTATGCCACCTCTTTCTTCATTCCTTTCAATTACCTCCACAGAGGGGCAGAAAACGCCCATTCCTTGCTTGATGCTTGTTTTTATGGAAGACTCTAGACCAGGAAAAAAAAAAAAAAAAAAAAAGGTATAAAGTCGCATATTAAACACCATCACTTAAAAACAAAACAAAAAAATAGCAAATTAATGAGGTTGGGAAGATTCTGAACAACAGAATACCCCATCTGATGCCATAAAACCCTTTACCCTCTATCCCAAATACATCTCATTCTGAGATTCCTAACTTAAAATATTTGACCAAAACGAAAAGCCTGAGACAAATCTTAAAATTGTGACTTATGTCAGGTTAATTCTATTCCAGCTAGGGTGTGAACTACATCACACCACTGAAGGAACTATTTCCTACAGCAGAAGTTATTTTCTGTATGGTTATTTGTGACACAGTGCACTACATGGTGGTCAATTGTGTAAAACCTCACTATTGTAATGACAACAGCAATAAGAAGTCTATCATGGTTATTAAATCTTTGTCTCAACTCACAAGATTCAAATACATGGAACAATAACTTTCTATATGGTAGAGCTATATATAAATAAGATGGAAAGTAATGGGTTTTTTATCTTTAGAAGTCTTCAGGAGAGCAGAGATTAAAGTAACCCTCAGGGAAGATGATGTTAAAGGAGCCATACATGATGTAGAAAAGGTTATCTTAAAATTACAAGGAGTTTCACCAAGGTTCTAATTTCGTGGACGACTATATTTTCCACAAACTGACTCACAGGCCAAATTGGGTTACTGCAGCATATCTTATTTTGCAAACTTAATCATAATTATTATTAATCACAAAATGCTAAAACAAATCATTGTAAATGGAAACAGAAGAGGATTTCAGTAACGCTGATTTCCTAAGGGCCAGGCTGTGTGGAAGATGCATTAATGCTCTTGGTAATGCCCTAATCAGAAAAGCATTACTTTCCCCATTTTACTGAAGGAAAGAGACCTTAGCAAGGTTAAATAACTTGCTCAAAGTCCTGAGGCTGGTAAATGATAGAACTGGAACTAGAGTCCAAGTTTGTCTAATTCTAAAACAACACTGTGATCAATCCCAACATGAGTCCTTTCCTTCGACCATTTTACAAAAGGTTTGACATCTGTCATCAATGGTACTTAACTTTTTTAAAACTGAACTCTCCCAAAGTATCATAACTCAGAATACTTTGGCCACTATTCGTTTTCATTCGTGTTTATTGATTATTCCCACTAAGAAACCCCAATTTAATATATTCTAAACATTTTATAAAATTAAAATGTAAAACAGGTAAGATTCTAAAAATGCGATAGAATAGGAAGCACCAAGAATTTCCCCACTAAGGTAACAATTATACTGGCAGAATCTGTCTGATGATAGAATTTTGGAACTCTATAGTCTACTGAAGGCTTATCACTTCCAGGGGAAGACTCAAATAATAAATTACAGTTAACTTTAGTCAACTTCAGCTCTTAGTACAGTAGCAGTTACCAGTACCCCAACCCTCGGCCCTGGGGCAGGCAGCTATGCACATATTTCTAGAGCAGCTTGCATACAACTTGCAGGAGCCAATGTGGGCAAAAAGGGCCTTGTTCTCCAAATATCTGGGATTCATGCCCTGATCACTGATGCTTCTGATCATGTAGATTTAGATAAAGAGTAACAGCCTTTTTTGTTACTCCCTCCATTGTTGCAAAGCCCTCCTCATCTGACTGAAATGATTTTTAGGGAATTTAAAGAGATAGCTTTTTTTTTTTCATTTTCTCTTTTCTCCTTTTGTGAACCAGAGACTGAATACTAGGATAGTCAAAAGCAACTACATGTACAAGAAAAGTTTGAAAGTCATTGTGCATGCTCCGGGAAAGGCACAGGCTCACAGAAGATCTGAGAAGACCTTAAGTTTACAATTCAGCCTAATCTTTGGAAAAGAGGCAGCCTACAACAACTATAAACAAATAAACAGCAACAACAACAAAGCAAACAGCAAGCCCTGAGGAATGGGAGGAAATCTAATTTCCAGAGATATAACACTATTAGGTTCAGAAGCTCAGTTTAAAACCAAAAATCACAAGGAGCACAAAGGAACAGAAAAGTATGGTCCATTCAAAGGAAAAGAAAAAAACAATAGACACCATTCCTAAATAAGACCTAGTGGCAGCAGTAGCAGATCTACTAGATAAATACTTTAAAACAACTGTCTTAAAGATGTTTAAAGAATTAAGACACACATGGAGAAAGTCAAGAAAGTGGTATATGCAAAGAAATGAAAATATCAAGAAAGACAGAAAGAAAGAAACCAAAAAGAAATTCTGGAGTTGAAAAGGAAACTAACTGAACTGGAAAATTCACTACAGGAATTCAAAGGCAGATTTGAGAAGGCAGAAAAATTATTAAACTTGAAGGTAGGACCATGGAAATACCAAGTCTGAGAAAGAAAAAAGATTGAAGGAAAGTGAACAGAGCCTGAAGGACCCGTGGAACACCATTAAGCAGACCAACATACATATTGTGGGAAATCCAGAAAGAGAAGAGAAAAAGGAAGAAGCAAAGAAAATATCTGAAGAAATAATAGCTAGAAACTTCCCAAATTTGATGAAAGACATAAATATAAACATATAAGAAGCTCAATAAACTCCAAGTAGCATGAATTCAAAGAGACTAACACCAAGACACATCGTAATTAAATTGTTGAAAGACAAAGAGAGAAATGATTCATCACATACAAGGGATCATCAAGATAATCAGCAGATTTCTCATCAGAAACTTATAGATTCCAGAGGGAGTGGACTGATATATTCAGAATGCCAAGAGAAAAAAAAAATTGTACACCAAGAATCCTAATTTGGCAAAACATCCCTTCAAAATTGAGGGAGAAGATATTTCTAGATAAATACAGGCTGAAGGAGTTCATTACCAGTACACCTTCTGAAATAAATACCAAAGACTTCTTTTGGCTGAAGTTAAAAACCCATCTTAAATTTCATACAGAATCTCACAGGAACCCAAATCACCAAAACAAACCTGAAAAAAAAAAGCATAAAGCTGGAGGACTCACACTTCCTGATAACAAAACTTAGTACAAAGCTACAGTAATCAAAATAGTGTTATATTAGCCTAAAGATAAACATATGCAGCAGTGGAATAGAATAGAAAGTCCAGAAATAAACTGTTGCATATATGGTCAAATGATTTCCAAAAGGGGTGCCAAGATCATTCAATTGAGAAAAGACAGTCTTTTCAACAAATGGAGCTGGGAAAACTTGATATCCACATGCCCAAAGCATAAAGCTGGATCCTTACCTAACAATATACACAAAAATTAATACAAAATGGATCAAAGACCTAAATATCAGACATAAAACTAAAAACTCTTGTTAAAAAAAATACATATATATATATGGCAAAAGCTTCACAACATTGAATTTTGCAATTGATCTCACATCAAAGGCACAGGGAACAAAAGAAAAAAATAAATTGGACTTTATGAAAATAAAAAGGCTTTTGTGTATCAAAAGACACTATTAACAGAGTAAAAAGGCAACACACAGAATGGAAGAGAACACTTGCAAACCATATATCTGATAAGAGATTAATATCTAGAA
This sequence comes from Rhinopithecus bieti, assembly GCF_001698545.2. Taxonomy (NCBI): domain Eukaryota; kingdom Metazoa; phylum Chordata; class Mammalia; order Primates; family Cercopithecidae; genus Rhinopithecus; species Rhinopithecus bieti. Next base: position 319,114 of record NW_016827678.1, read on the forward strand.
TATATAAACTCCTAAAACTCAACAACAAAAAACAACCAGATTAAAAATTAGCAAATGACTTCAGTAGACATTTCTCCAAAGAAAATACACAAGTGGCCAACAGGCACATGAAAAGATGTTCAACTTCACTAACCATTAGGGAAATGCATCTCAAAACTATAATAAGACACCACCCACCTCACAACCTTTAGGATGGCCAATATAAAAAAAAAAAAGAAAAGAAAATAACCAGTGTTCACAAGTATGTGAAAAAAACTCAAACTCTGTGCACTGTTGGTAGAAATGTAAAATGGTATAGTTACTGATGTGGTTTGGCTGTGTCCCCACCCAAATCTCATCTTAAACTGTAATTCACACAATTCCCACATGTCATGGGAGGAACCTAATGGGAGGTGACTGAATTATGGGGATGTGTCTTTCCTGTGCTGTTCTCCTGATAGGGAATGATTCTCATGAGATCTGATAGTTTTAAACAATGGGAGTTTGCCTGCATAAGCTCTCTCTTTGCTGCCATCCACTTAAGATGTGACTTGCTCCTCCTTGCCTTCTGCCATGATTGTGAGGCTTCCCCAGCCACATGAAACTGTGAGTCCAATTAAGCTTCTTTCTCTTGTAAATTACCCAGTCTCGGGTACATCTGTATCAGCAGCATGAAAATGGACTAACACAGTGAGGTGCTGCTGAAAAGATACCCAAAAATGTGAAAGCAACTTTAGAACTGGGTAACAGGCAGAGGTCGGGACAGTTAGAAGGGCTCAGAAAATGACAGGAAAATGTGGGAATGTTTGCAACTTCCTGGAGACTTGTTGAATGGTTTTGACCAAAATGCTGATAATGATATGGACAATGAAAGCCAAGCTGAGGTGGTCTCAGATGGAGATGAGGAATTTGTTGGAAACTAGAGCAAAGGTGACTCTTGTTACGTTTTAGCAAAGAAACTGGCAGCATTCTCACCCTGCCCTAGAGATTTGTGGAACTTTGAACTTGAGAGACATGATTTAGGGTATCTGCTGGAAGAAATTTCTAAGCAGCAAAGCATTTAAGAGGTGACTTGGATGTTGTTAATGGCATTCAGTTTTATAAGGTAAGCAGAGCATAGAAATTTGGGAAATTTGCAGCCTGACAATGAGATAGGAAAGAAAATCCCATTTTCTGAGAAGAAATTCAAGCTAGCTGTAGAAGTTTGCATAAATAACAAGGAACCAAATGTTAATCCCCAAAACAATGGGGAAAATGTCTCCAGGGCTGTCAGAGGTCTTCACAGCAGCCCCTACCATCACATTCCTGGAGTTCTAGGAGGAAAACATGGTTTCATGGGCCAGACCCAGGGTTGTCATGCTGTGTGCAGTCTAGAGACTCATGGCCTGCATCCCAGATGCTCCAGCCATGACTAAAAGGGGCCAAGCATGGCCCATGACTTCAGAGGGTGCAAGCCCCAAGCCTTGGCAGATTCCACATGGTGTTGAGCCTGCGGGTGCACACGAGTCAAGTACTGAGGTTTGAGAACCTCCACCTAGATTTCAGGGGATGCATGGAAATGCCTGGATGTCCAGGCAGAAGTTTGCTGCAGACGCAGCACTCTCATGGAGAATCTCTGCTAGGGCAGTGCAGAAGGGAAATGTCAGGTGGGAGCCCCCACACAGAGTCCCTACTGGGGTACCACCTAGTGGAGCTGTGAGAAGAGGGCCACCGTCCTCCAGACCCCAGAGTGGTATATCCACCGACAGCTTACACCATATGCCTGGAAAAGCTGCAGGCACTCAGCACCAGCCCATGATAGCAGCTGGGAGGAAGGCTGTACCCTGCAGAGCCACAGGGGTTGGAGCTGCCCAAGATCATGGGAACCCAGCTCTTGCATCAGTGTGACCCAGATGTGAGACCTGGAGTCAAAGGAATTCATTTTGGAGCTTTAAAATTTGACTGCCCTGCTGTATTTCGAACTGGCATGGGCCCTGTAGCCCCTTTGTTTTTGGCCAATTTCTCCCATTTGGAATGTCTGTATTTACCCAATGCCTATACCCACATTGTATGTAAGAAGTAACTAACTTGCTTTGATTTTATAGGCTTATAGGCGGAAGGGACTTGCGTTGTCTCAGATGAGACTTTGGACTGTGGACTTTTGAGCTTATCTGAAATAAGTGAAGACTTTGGGGGACTGTTGGGAAGGCATGATTGCTTTTGAAATGTGAGGACATGAGATTTGGCAGGGGCCAGGGTAGAATGATATGGTGTGGCTGTGTCCCCACCTAGATCTCATTTTGAATTGTAGCTCCCCTAATCCCCACATGTCATGGGAGGTACTCAGTGAGAGGTAATTGAATCATGGGGATGGGTTTTTCCCATGCTGTTTTTGTGGTAGTGAATATGTCTCATGAGATCTGATGGTTTCACAAAGGGCAGTTCTCCTGCACATGTTCTCTTGCCTGCCACCATGTAAGATGTGACTTTGTTCCTCCTTTGCCTTCCACCATGATTGTGAGGCCTCCCTAGCCATATGGAACTGTGAGTCCATTAAACCTCTTTTTCTTTATAAATTAACCCAGTTTTAGTTATTTCTTCATAGCAACATGAAAATGGACTTATACCCTAAATGTTATTTGCTCTGTGTATATATTCATATTTAGAATAACTACTCAAATTTAATTGTAGTTAAAATTATTAACTTTTAATCAGAAAGTATTCTAGTAAAATAGGTAAATTTTATGGTTAAACTTTCCTTAAACATGGATAATTACTGCACCTAATATACTAGGTTGTTGTGGAAATGAATAAACTAATACATGTAAAATACATGTCTCATCCTAAGAAGTACAAAACAAATGTTAACTATTGTTATCATTATTTTATTGTTATCACTGTCAATCCATTATTAACAAAAAATCATAGTTTAACAATAAATTGTGTTCTGTTCTACCTGTATGCCATTCTGGACCAGAATTTCAGATACTAGAAACTTTTTTTCATAGTTTTTCTGATTTTCCTAATGAATGTGACTACATGTATAAATAAATAAGGAAAGAGATACTTGGGAGGCAAACTCCAAAGTATGATCCATGACTTCCTTTTCTCATTTCTGTCCTACATAATAAGAGTTCTGATTGAGATAGACAAAAAGCTTCAGACACTCTAAAATATCAGGCTGCGAGATGAACGACCAGAATGTAGAAACACAACATCCACTGCAGAACCAAGCTCAACAAGTCTTATTTCCAGAGGATTTTTTTTATCTTTCATTTAAAGAACTTTACTTGAGGTTTGAAACATACAGATTTTTGTTGTTCTTTCTTTCTTCTGCTGCCTGCCTGAATAATGATACACAACATTTTGCTTTTATGGCTGTCATTTTTTCTCTCAGAAAAGATATATGCTGCCAAGAGAAGCAGCTCATCAATTAAGGAATATTTTCTCCATTTCAAAATAGGAGTTTGCCAGTATGTAGAATAAGCAAGTATTAAGAGGAAAACTTCAAAATGGTTCATGGAAAATGTGGTATTATGAAAGCTATGGATTGGGTTAGAGGGTTTTTGTTTCTAGAAATTATTTGCGACCGAAATAAACTGTACTAACGTTATCCACGATGGTCTGAACGAGGTTCTACTTTAGGGCACTAAGAGGAAGTGTACACACTATAACCCGCCGCTCTCTCTGAAAATTACTCAGTCTCAGGTGTATCTTCATCAGCAGTGTAAAGATGAACTAATACAGCTACCATGGGGAACAGTATGGCAATTTCTTTCCAAAAATTAAAAATAGAATGACCATATGATCCAGCAGTATCACTTCAGGTGATAAATTCAACTGAACTGAACACACAGTCTTGAAAAGATATGTGTACACTCATGTTAATGGCAGCATTATTCACAGTATCTAAAGTGTGGAAGCAATCCAAGTTATATAACAACAGATAAATGAATACATAAAATGTGATACATACATACAATGGGATATTATACAGCCTTACAAAGTAAGGAAATTCTGACATATGCTTCAAAATGGATGAAATTTAAGGACATTATGCTAAATGCAATAAACTAGTCACAAAATGAAAAATATTATATGATTCCACTTATATGAAGTATTTAGAGAAGTCAAAATTATAGAAACAAAAAGTAGAATGGTGATTGTCAGAGGCTATAAGGAGGTAGAAATGGAAAGTAATTTCTTAATAGGCATAGCATTTCAGTTTTATAAAATGAAAATAATTCTGGAGATGGATGACAGTGATGGTTGCACAAGCATATGAATGTACTTAACACCACTGAACTGTATACTCAAAACATGATTAAGACAGTACATTTTATGTTATGTGTATTTTATCACAAAAAATACTGGAAGAAAAAGTAGGCTATTACAATCTAGATAGTACATCTCAAAACCTGTCAGGCTAATATATATATGTCTTATTTTTCAGTATGACTGAATCTGGAGTTAGATCTCAGTTCAATTATATATTACTGTTTCTTCAATCAATACATGAGAATTTTCAGAAATTATGGAAGATCTGAATCTGTTTACTGATACCTATTTAGGACGACAAAGCACCATAAAACTAATAATAATCTCTTCATACATTTAGTAGTAGTCTAGTATTGCTCAAAAATTAATCAACTCTTTTGAAAACAAAGTGTTTTAAATGTCTCGTTTTAGAGGCAGAGAATTCGGTCTACCTTAATAAAAAACAAAATTGATTTTTCAACCCCTTTTTTTTCGCAATTTCATTGTTATAGAGTGACAACAGTGAAGTCTCCCTTTTAAATTGTATTTCTGATGAATCTCTCTATATTTCTAATAGTGTTAAATCATACAGCTTAATTTATTTCCAGTACTCTTTGAAGACAAGAGTTACACTTGACCAATCTCAGTTACCACAGCAATCAGTGTAACAACTTAATAGTAGTGCTTCAAAATGCTTTAACTTGGATCAGGATTTCTAGAATTGACGATTCTTAAGTCAAACCTTGAGGCTGACTTTAGTTTTCAAGGAGGCTGCGACCTGAGGGCATGATTACATACAAAGGCACCATATCAATTCTGTGCTGTGCTTTTGTTCTTGTTTTAATTATAATTTACCCAGAAGAAAATATTTCAGATGTGCCCAAGCAATATTTTCACAGTCCTTAAAGCATTTCTTTAGTATCTTCAAAACTTTCATTAGTTATAATGACATCATGGTTTTCATGGCATTGAAAAGAATAGAAAGTATTACTTTTCAGGCCAACAATAGAAAGAAAAGTACTTCCCATGCCTCTTTTATTTTCTGTTTGTCCAGATCTATCCAAAAGAAATGTGCAATTTTCCCTAATTTTAACCATCTTTAAGTTAATTTTTAAAAATTACTATATCAAAGAAGAGATATTTNATAAGATTATTAGTCACAAAAGAGAAATATAGATTTTAAAAAATGAAAAAGGCTTGACATATATATGATTCTAGCCATATGAAAATTAGACATGAGATATGAAAATGATCAAGCACTATGCCAAACCTTCCCTCTTCATCCTGAATAAACACAAACTGCCTGCCTATTTGAAGAAGGAGGAAAGGTGGATGATGTATCCAATAGCTCAAACCTGGCATAGGCAAGCACACAAAACTAGGTACATTCCATCAGCTCTCGAGGGGCCACTGCTTGACCACACCCCTCAGGAAGGTAGCGATGAAGTCAACACTGGTTCTTCCAGACTAATTAAACTGGAGGACTCTCATCATTCTTCATTCTGAAAGGGGCCAATGTCCGCTGCTTTGTTCCTACTCCCTGGAAATTAAAGGGTATAAGGGCTTTAAGCGTCTTCCAATTCTGCATTGCCAAAATAGCCTGGTGTAGGTACCTGCAGGTGAAACATTGCTTCAATCCTTTATTCTTCAGACCTTCTAAGGTCTCAAATCAGCATGTAATCCATGAAGGCACAGCTATCTCTTCTGTCTCATCAATAACACACACAACACCTTCTGTGGATATCTTCCATGGGAGGAAGAGGTGAGAGGCAACAGGTCTTCAGATCAAGTTCTCTCATTAAAGCCGATATGCAAATGTCAACATGTCAAAATCAGCCCTCAAAAACTTTCTTTTCTAAATCCACTATAAATAGCTAAAAACTTATTGCCTATTTTAGTATCAAACATTTCATTTACCAGATCAAGCTGTATCACAGCTCATAATCTCTAGTCAAATGTTCTCAATCATAGGTATACTGGTTCATAATACCTTTTAAATGGACTTTTAAAAAAGTGCCTCTGCAGCTAGACTTACTAAAATAGGCATGGCAAGATTATGTTTTTGAAGGGATCAAATCACAGAGCAAAAGTCTTAAGGCAGGTAACTAGGGCTGTTTTCCTGGTAACTTTGCAGTTGCCCACAAAGACTTCATTTAGTCCTGCTCAAAATCCAACAAAGATAAAATGTCTCTGATATTAACCAGATGTGACTGTCAGATGTTTTAGAAGAGAGGCTCTCTTTATAGTTCCCAAATTGTGAATGTCAAGCTTCGAAAAACCCCTACCCTACCAGTAAAGATCTCTGTTAGATGCCTCAGGGAGCCCAACAGTGGTGTGAACTGAGGACAAGGCAGGAGGGAGAGTATTTTGACCAGACCTTTCCTGAGTTTATCCAATTTACACTCTATTTTATTAGATAACCTCTAGTGATTTCATTTGAAGGAAGAATTACAAACATTAAAAAAAAAAAAAAACTTTAAAAACCTCTGTCCTAGATAAACCCCCTTGATCTTAAAATCAGCCCACAAGGAAATCACTGAGCTAGGTAACCCAGTAGAGCCATTAGCTAGTCAGTTCTTCCACTCACAACCAGTTCCCTCTGATGACAGTCCAGAGGAATTAGCAAGGCGATACTGTTCTAGCAAGTTGAGAAAAATCCAGTTTCTTTAGATTATGAAACACATCACATAAAGCCTACTAACCAAAAAACCTTTATTTTGGCAAATTGTAGACCACAAAATATGATTGTGAGTTGTCACTACTCACAGGGGAGATTTTATGGTATTAGAGAGTAAATGCCAGAACTCTGTGGGAGAAATCTATTTTCATCTGGGATTCTCAGCCAGAAGTGTCTTCCCAAGAAGTGTGTAAAATGCCTGCCATTGTCATGACTTCTGACCACCAGATTCTCATTTCAAAGGTGTAGAAGTAGAGAGGAAAAGCATATCAACACCCTCTAGCCAAAGATCACCAGAAGCACATCTTTAGTTAAGAAGCTGGGTTTATTACATGTTGCTGAGATGGAGAACGCAGTGTAGAGAGAACCATGAGCATCTCAGTAAGAGACTGTTGAAAAGAACCTATTATTAACAGCATTTGGGCTTTGGTTGGGTAATTTTGAGAAAAGTCTAAAGAAGTAGGGCATTTTTCTAGATTGGATGCTGTCAGAAAGTGGGGACAGTTCTGTGATTGAATATCTCAATAATTCTTACCTATAATTAGGGCAGACTAGAGCAAGGATAAAGCTGTAATTGGTAAAGGATTAGCAGTCATGTATACATGATAATATTGACTGAGAACAGGAAAGGGTTAATGCTAGACAGAAAAAGACATTGTTCTTGATTGTTCACACTGGGTAGGAAGCATTGTCAATTCCTTTGTACAGGAAATCCTGTTGATTTCAGAAACTCATTGAGTAATATCTATGTCTAGATCATATTCCAGGCCATAGCTCCATACGTCACTCAAGGCATCCTTCTGTCCTCTTTGATAAAGCCTATGTTAAATTGACTTTCATGCGATCATTTCATACAATTACCTGGAATAGGTGATTTCAGTCACATTTCTGATGTCCAGAGTGGGCGAAATCAGCTAAGCGTCACTGCCTGTTTCTCAAACTATCTATGGTGAAGAAACAGTTTTTCTCCCCAGTCAGTTCCAGACTAGTATTTTTGTACATATAAAATAAATACAATTCGATGCATTAAAAACTAACTACTAGAATAAAGTGAAAAAAGACAGAAAACGCCAACCCATTTTTAAAACTGGTATTATTAGACCCAACAGACATACATTAACTGTCAAAATTGCTATAAAAGTTCCTAAACACTTCGCCTCACTATTGGTATCTGTCTTGTCACAAACCTGAGTCTACGCAGCACACTTAAGTAGCACTGGGGTTTTTTAATTAAATTAATCATTCTGTTAAATATGTCTGGTGTGCTGCCCATTTCAAACTCACAGAGTATCTGACAAAGCAGCAGAAGAGATTTCACTCATGGAGAGGGTCTTGCCATGAATTTCCCAACTTAGTGAGGAGTAAATACCTGCGCTACTTCCTACGTGCAACAGCTTCAAAGAACACATGTAGAAAATTGAATCACTGGAATTCCTTCTATGCCAGTCCAATATTAATCTAATGAAATTGATTAAATTTCTCATGCAGGTAGGGTTTCAATGGCTTTAACTAACTATACTCGATGCGCAGAGATTTTCTCATCCGTATTTTTAGGCCAGAAGGGGATATACATTCTATTAAGACAACTTGGATTTTATTATAACCCCAGAGCCTCCCAAGACAATGGCTTTATATGCCATCAGGTTAATTCTCTGGCATCGATGTTATCTCAGTATCCATGCTTCCCTCCGTAACGTCAAGAAGGCCAAGCCTAAATCCCTACACATAGCCAGTTAAAGGACTCAGGCACCAGCTGATCAGCCAAATTTATCCACAATCTCATTCTCACCAATTAAACTTTGAAATGATCTCTTCTAAAGGTTTATCCGGTTCAAAGCAATTCTTCAATTTTAAGAAATCCTCCAACAACTCAATGAAGCAACTACTGTGTTTTCCCTCAGTTTATTGATCTGCTTTCCTAAGCCTGCTTCTGATTCTGCACCATCTGCTTTCTTCCTCCTAGCACACAGCTGCTATGAGCTGGAAACTCTAGAAAAGGCTTCCATTTGTGCATGTCCACATCCTCAGCACTGCCTAATAAGGCCAGACCCACTCTTTTCCTGATCAAACTCAACGTCTGGGCCACTTCTTTCTGCTGAAAAATTATGTTCCATTCATAAAATCTCTCCAGAAGATACCTTCCTTAATCATAATTTAAAGTAAACATAATTCATATACTATATAAAATAAATAT
>NW_016827678.1:330634-388002 GCF_001698545.2 Rhinopithecus bieti
ATTTACATATATTTTGTGTGTGTGTGTGTGTGTGTGTGTGTGTGTTCTTTTACCAAACATTTTGGACACTTACATTCTATGGCAAAACTTTACATTTCTGAGCTCCTTGAGGGTGTAACCATGATTATTTCTTTCACTCTTTCACAGTGCCCAGAATAGTGCCCATAACCAGCTTCCTACAAATTTTTAAAATTTATTAGTTAATGGATCAAAGAATGGAGCAAATGAATACTTGTACAAGTTTTATACACACACACATACACACATATATTACACTGACATATACATGATATAGTTAACACCATATCTTAAAAATGAGAAATTAAATAATTTCCATTCATACTTCATAGCTATTTTCCTCTTCCTTGTATCAACTTGCTATTGCCCCATATTTCTATATCTATGATTAAATAATCTGACATGTACAGTAAGAAAAACACTGATTATCTGATCAGGTTTAAAAATCACTGCAATAATGCATTAAAATGATTTCCTTGCCTTTTGCCTGCCCTAAACTGATTTTCAAGCCAATATCCCAAGTTTCAAATCTTAATCGAGGAAATAAAAATTAAATAATTTCTTATGTTATAAAATTTTAAAATAACACTAAATTAAGATCTATAATCAAGATGGTGTACTTAAAAGTGTTAATATAGTTTATATAATTTATTTCCTTTTATATCTTAGTATTGAATCATAGCTCTCTGAGTCAATATCTTGAATCTTGTTTAGTCTTCTAGAAAGTACTTTCTTAGTGTTTTTATTCAATGATTTAAGTTAATCCAGTTCTATTCAACCTTTTACGCAGAATGAGAGGAATCTGAGAGATTCTTTATGGCTTGGAACCCTAGAAGCTAGTCCAGCACCAACTGTGAAGTATAATCCTAAACTAGCAGTGTTCATGTTGCAGAAGTGGACCTGCTGCATGCATGCCACACAGTTTTCTGTGCTGGTTTTTACAACCCTACAGAACATCAAGAGTCAGTACAAGCTTGCAAAAATAAACTAAAACATGATCAACTCACCAGCACTTGGTAAAACATTGTATCTTAACTCCATTGGGTTGAAGTTATGCATAAAGAGGACAACAGCAGAATATTCAAGGTATCACAGGAGGATCAGCCAAGGTATTATAGAATAATTATAATCAGGAATGAAATAAATATTTTGAGAACTCCCGGAAGCAGTGACAAAACAAAAGTAACAGCTCTGAACTCCCAAGAAACAGCAGCCTGATAACCACAGAAATAAAAATGGTTGCTCTTTTGTAATAAAGACTTGGAATCAGCTGTATATGGAAGAGGGGTAAACACTAACACGCCTTTCAAATAACAACTGGAGATACAAAACAAATAAAAATAGTTCACCTCTACAGAGTGTGTACAGTAGGGCTGGTTACTATTGACCTCATCCACAAAACTGAAAAGCAATATATGGGCATTGAATTTGAAAATGAAAAATCAAAGCCGCCACACAGAAAGTATTGCACCTTGCGTTCATAAAGTAATGCTATTTGGACAAATTCTGACAGAATCTGCTTATTTCTCACGTTAGCATTCTGTGAGGAAGCTAAATAATACTTTCAAAATATTTTCTTTATGAAGACATCCAAAGTTTCTACATAGGGAGTAAAATACTGTCATTTTGAAGGAACCTATGCTTTTTTGGAAAGTTTTCAGAACACTTCAAACAAAAAAGGAAATAAAATCCTCAAGTGTAATACAAGGAAAAATATTAACCAAAAAAAATGCTTAAATATTTGTCTTTCGTTTCTTGGAATAATGTCGTCTTCACATTATTCCAAGAAACAAAATTGTCACAAGCCAAAATACACATCTTTGACAGCAAAATGCTTTCTAGTGTCTTTTTCTGAACTTAAAATGTAACATAACAATGAAGCCTCCTTTCCATCTCCACCTTCCAAACTATGCAGAAGCCATGGCTGCACTCCCAGCACCTGCAAACTCATATGCCCAAAACGGAAGGAGCCTTACCAGACCATCACAGTTGCTGATGGCAACAGAGGTTCCTGGAATATCCACGATGTCACCAACATAAGCACAGTTAGTCTGCAAGGGCTCTGTTTTCCGGATTCTATCCGTAGCACTTCCTGGCTGATGGTTGTTAATGGGATTGGTTATATTCCCAGGCACCAGAGATGTCTCATGCCACTCCACAACAGCCCCAGGAGCTACTAGTTGAGTGTTGGGCTTTAGTCGCAGATGAAAATCTTTTCCAAATGCTGTGATATTAAAAAACAACTGCTCAGAGTTGGAAGACACGTCCCTCGCTGACCTCTTTTTGTGACTCGCAGAAAGAGTATGGGAGAGATAGCGTCCTTCTAGATTTGTGCTGACTGGAGTCACCAGCTCATACTCTCTATATCTCTTTATTGGTAAATCTGTGGAGTAAAAAACGGAATTGTCAAACCCTGCATAATAAGAGAACACAGGAGAACATAACACGGACAAAAAGTGCCCACCTCACAAGACCATACCTCAATGTGCATAATATAGACATTCCTGAATCAGCTCATAAATATAAAATTTTGAGAACAAAAATCATTTCTCAAACGCACTTAAGTAACCCTGTGTTCAATAAGTCATTTTTAAATTAAAACGGTATTAAAATTACATTGTAAATATTCACATCTCATTAACACATTTGCAAACACAAATATAATGTGTCCATAAACTATAAATGGCTTGCTTAAAATCAAGGCATACCTTCAATTAATTTATTATTGGCATAACTGACATCCGCTAAAAACTTTTAACAAGGTTATTATGTAAAAAAAAAATTTCTGATTGTTTTCATTTTTTCCCTGTAGAAATCCTGGAATTTAGACTAATTACAATAACTACATTACATGAGTCTGTAATGTATATACTGTAGCTTACAATGCTGTAATTTATACACATTTTTTCCACCATAACAACCCTAACAACCATACTTCACAAGTGAGAAAACTGAGATTTAGGGGTAGGAGGTCCTATGTCCAAGGTCAAACAACTGCAAAGCCTGAATATAAATCCAAGTGGTACTCCTAAGCCCATATATTCTATCCTACCATGCTTTCCTCCATAAACCTCCATTTTTAGAAAACTAGAAGAATGGGTAAAGAAGACATAATAGTCTTTAAATCAAATATGCAGGTACCAGTTAGTCAAGAGGGAACAGTATTCTCATTTTGCGCCTTATTCCTTAAGTGGGACAGATATCTATTTGAATACAAAAGTGTATTTGGGACCCACCTTACAATATGGGTAGCCACTTACATGTTACGCTGAATTTCACAATTAGCACTTAATTCCCCTGGCTTAGCCAAATATGACTATTTTGTCTATCAAAATGCAAACACCCTTGGGAAAGAGAACAGATTACAGGAACCATTATAGGAATGATTTTAAGACCACAGGACAATGGATACTAGAGAAGGAAATAAGCAGCAGGGCAGTAAGGTGTAAAAAAAAAAAAAAAAAAAAAAAGGCGGCGGCATAGGAAGGGAAATCTAAAAACATGAACTAAAATGTTTCCCACTTTCACAATTCTAGCCTTACACTAATCCTATAGTGTGTTAGAGTGCCCTAAAAAATGATATGATTCACAAAAACTCCTCACCTATGGAAATCACAAGTTTTGTCATCCAATAATATATTTAGAGCATGAGATCTGTAAAGGAACCTACATCTTATGCTCATAAAGTATTCTTGCAGAATCACTGTTTTCATTATTTTCCTGCTTTTTAAAAACCTCAGGCAATATTTGAAATACCAGAAGACAAATAAAGGTGTTTACTTGTGCAACATGTTAATTCTTTCTGTGCATGTTTGTTATAATTATGCCTGTTAAAATTACCAATGTATTTAAATGAACTATCTCATTTTATTAAATGAATACAACAAGAAACACTTGTAAATATTTACTAGCCAAAGAAGTAGTGAGGACTGTAGTATGAGTCAAGTGAAGCCTGATTCCAAAACTGGTGGCCAGACAGTGCAATCCCTGCTGAACTAGACTAGGCACCAGCAGAAACACAGACTTGGTCTTCCAAGAAAGTTGTGAGGAAGATTTAGTCTTCCTCCATAGTGAATACTTTTATAAACTCTAGTTTAGAGAGAAAAAACAACTCAAAATTTAAGAGAATGAGCACAAGTGTCATGGGTGCAGAGTGACAAGAGTGGAAAGTTTCCAAAGTAAGGAGAGGAATCAAGCTCTTCTATGTGTACTGACAAAATCTAGCCCAAATTAACTATAAATGTCTTAAAGATAAAGAACTCCCCACTCAACTTGGTACTCCCAATATCATCATACAAGATTTTTTATGTGTCAGGGTGTCTTGTCAGTTGGATTTGTTTGATGCATATTAAGTTAGTAATACAGGTAACCAGAGAACATTGGCCTTGTCTAAGCTGCTACACACACTGACTTACAAGACACATTATTCAGGCCCATGAGTGTCTGGCTGTCCCAATAATCTCAGTGATGGCTTTTTCTCTAACCATCGGTTGACTGTTTCAAGGGAAAGAGGAAGCAGTACTTAATTTCAGTGTATGGATTTCCCAATTTCACTAAAGGGAATTCACACAACCAAAGTCTAAATCTGTATATTGTACTGATGCCTGGATTAAGTGACTAGAGAACAAGAACATTTAGAAAAATGCAGGGAGGCTTCTCCATACCCAAGAGGATACTCAGCGGCTTATACATACAGTAAGCCACACATCCTAGATGTATGTTCCATTTTTCCACTGTCAGGTAATATGTTCTAAATTTTTATTCAAAATAAGAATGGTATGTTTCTATAAAGCTTTATTTTCTCTAATGCTAAATAATAAATCATTCCTAAAAGTACACATAATAAACATTTATTTTATTTTATTTTATTTATTTTTTTTTTTTTGAGATGGAGTTTTTGCTCTTGTTGCCCAGGCTGGAGTGCAATGGTGCGAACTCGGCTCACCGCAACCTCCACCTCCTAGGTTCAAGCAATTCTCCTGCCTCAGCCTTCCCAAGTATCTGGGATTATAGGCATGTGCCACCAAGTCAGGCTAATTTTGTGTGTGTATGTGTTTGTTTGTTTTTTTAAGTAGAGATGGGGTTTCTCCACGTGGGTCAGGCTGGTCTCGAACTCCCGACCTCAGGTGAATCACCCACCTCGGCCTCCCTAAACATTTCTTAAATTAAATGCTTGAATGAGTCATTTTTCTATTGGGAATTAAGGTAATGAGGAAAAAGATACGATTGGCAACCCTCTGCATTACCATCTCCTGGGTGGTAGTTAATGGAACTGACAAAGGAACTACCCAGTCACCTGCTATTTATTAGCAGAAAAAGCTCCAAACTCTATGATTTGTGTTTGACAATATATCAACTCTAATACAACAATCACAGTAGGTAAATCCTATTACCCCTATTTTATAAATGAGAAAGCAGACCTAGAAGGCTTGACACATACAAGCAAAGAGCCAAAGGAAAATTCCAATTCTCATCATTTTGACTCTGAAGACCATGCTTCTATGCTCTCATTCACTTCTGAATAGATGCGGCATCTTGCTGTCAAATTCTAATTTAAGATCTGATTTATAAAAGAGAACTACCACAAGAATTACAATGTTCTACCCACCTGCAGCCAGTCAACCAATTTTTCCTCTAGCATAGCATCAAAAATTTCTGCAAAAGACTCTTAAATTCCAGGTTTTGGAGGGAGAAGCTGGGAGGAGGGGCAGAAGCTCAAAGCAATCAAAAGCATTTTAATTTCAGATTACAATCACAGAAGTAAACCAAATTATATCCAACGTTCATTTACTGCATTTATAATTTTCACATTTTACAGGCCCAACTACTTTCACAAAGCAGGAAAGCCTATGGTTATTGAATGAACTGCAGAATCAGAAAGCAATAAGTTGGGTCCACTTGTGATCTTCAGCAAATTCTTTATTTTCTCTTACGCTTGTTCCCTCAACTGCTAACTGGAAGTTAGTGACAGTTCCAACTTCATAAGTTTGGTGAGAGTTTTTACATAAGATCATGTAGAAGATTCAATAAATATCAGCTATCACTAATTTAAGTGTAAGTTAGCCACTCATTAAAATAATGTTGTAGTTCAACTTTAAAGTTAGAAACTATAAAACTGTTAGCTGAGGTGGCTGAGGGGCCACAGTAATAGGTATGTGAAGGTTTTTGTGGGCCAAAAGTTCCACAGGCACAGAGGACTATAAATTCTATTACTGGTAGCTTATTACTCAAACATGACCCAATGTAGTGATTTAGCCACAACCCACTGCTATCAGTGCACATATAGTCCATCTCCTTCCTAGTACTATGGATGAATTGTCTGTCATCTCATCTAAGAGTAAACCCTCTACTAGTGCACAACATTCTAGCCCTTCTTGCCTTTTCAAGAACAACTGCCTTTTCAGCAATGTCCTCTCTCTCTTTCCTCATCAAGTTTCCCCACATAACTAGACCATTCCCACCAACAGATAAAGAAGCTGACATCCTATCTCCCATCTTTGACAAAAAAATATTTTGGATGACACCCCTTCCTCTAGGTAATTTTTTCACTCCCCTTGAGGGCAAAAACCTTCAGAACATTGACTCTATTAGATGTCTCCAATTCCACTCTTTCCATGCTTATTCCTTCTTGAACACATTCCAATTAGCTTCTTTTGGAGTCACAAGTGATCACATGTTGCTGAAGTCAATGGCCAAGAATTGATCTTTTTACTTTTCATGTCAGGAGCACCTGACCCAGTTTATTTTTCTTTCCTTCTCAAAATATTTTCTTTATTTAGCTTCCAGGTCATCATACTCTCCTTACCTCACTGGTCTCACCTTCTCATTCTCCTTTACTGGTGTCCCAGTGTTTCCATGGCCTGGAAACAATAAAAAGTCACAAGATCTGATCCATGGACTCTTCTCTTCTGTGTCTGCCCTCTGGAGCCGGTGAGCTCCTCCTATCTTAAGACTGGATGTCTTCGCAATTGTGTATCTCTAGCTCCAGTTTCAGCTGTGAGCTCTTCTCTAGTAAATCCAATTGCTTATGGAGTCCTACAATGTAGATATTCACAAGGCACCTCAACTTACCATTTCCAAACGTACACTCCCAATCTTTCTGCTCTCATATCTGCTCCTCCTTTCCCATGTCAGTAAGTAGCAACTCTATACTTTCAGTTACTCAGAGCAAAAATTTGATTAAAACCATCCTTAACCCTTCATGTACTACAAACTCAATCTTTTACCAATTTTGTTGATCCTAGCTTCCATATACATCCAGATTCTGACCACTCCTCACTACCTCCTTGCTACTACCGTAGTCCGAGCCAACATCATGTCAATTTTGAATGTGCTTCTAAACTGTTCTCCTTGCTTCTGCTCTTCCCCTTAATGGATTATCCTCAAAATAGAGTCAGAATAATTAAAGTGTCACATCTTATCACTCTTCTCCTCAAACTCATCCCACTCAAAGTAAAATGGCTCACAAAGTCCCAGGGCTTGAAGCTGGAGATTCTCACATCTCAAAGTTTTTGTACTTGCTGATTCCTCTGCCAAAGGATCTTCTTCTCAGCTGCCTGGCTTACTCTCTCAATTGCTTCAGACCTTTGCTTAACTGTGACCCTCTTGGTGAAGTCTTTCCTGACCACCAGCAACCATCTTACCCTCTGTCCCTCTTCTGTGTTTTATCTTTCTCCATAAATCTTGTCACCATCTGACACCTTATAAATTTTACTTATATGTTTATTTATATATTTTTATATCTACCAGCATATATACTTCATGAAGGCAGGAGATTTTATCTGTTCTCTTCACTTCATTTCCCCACTGCCTAAAAAAGAACTTGAAGTTACTCAATAAACATCCATGAATGAAGAAATGAAGAAATGAGTGAACGAAAGAGAGCAGTTTGAGCCAGAAGGGGTATGTGAAATTAGCATGCATCTTCTTTTGGCTAAATAGTCATTTTATCACCAAGCCATTAATGATGGCAAACTGCACAAGCCATTTACCTCTAAAGCCAGAATTTTGCTTGCAAAGCTTGTGTATATTTCTCACAGTTCCTGCTGCCCTATAAACCAAACATCTCTTAGTATCCAGGTCTTACCTTTTAAGCTACCAAAAAGAAGAAATGGATCTAATCATTAAAACAGACCTCCTGAAAGACAGACACAGAGCCCCGCATTCTTAGGAGCAGGCAGCAGGAAATTAGCCCCCACGCTGCAATCTCTTTGGATATTCACAGAATTTTAACTATACAGGTCAAAAATTTAAAAGAGCCAAAAGTCAGGGTCCCTAATCTCTGCTCTTTCTTACACTTCAGGCATCTCAAGTAGATGGGATTATTTTTTCTCAAGTTAGTGGTAGACAGCCTTTAATCTGCTCCTGCTCTCTGGAAAGAAAGGTTTTTCTCTGAGTACTCCAAGCTTCTCTCTATCCCTTCACTCACCCTTCCCTGGTGAAAAAGAGTGAATTATGTGGTTGGGAAGTCTGGGAAGCATAAGAAATTTGCAAACCTCAGCACCTCCTCCTCATTCTGCTTCCTGGGAATGAGCCTGATAAGGGGTACATGTTCTCCTTAGCCAGGGGCAGCCCTGCTCTGGACTGGTGAGGCCTGACAAGCACAGGGTGGAGTATTGGCAGCCAGTGCACTTGCCTATCAAAAGTAGGAGCCTCATTCTCCACTTCAGCCTTTTCTGTAAAAGATATTTTCTTTTTACCTACCTCTTTAGTTTTTCTATTTCTCAACTTGTTCAGAAGCTAGGCAAGCAAGAAGAGTATTTTTTATTCAGGATCTCCTCAGTAACTTCAACTACCCCCGAGAAAAACTGTTGTCACATCTCCACTGGCAGCCTAATTATAATGTAAAAAAATTTCTTGTCAGTGAATTCTCTTTTATCTAAATTTCTCACTCTAGAGTTTGATGTCATGTCTTCTTCCTCCTTGTACTGTGTAAAATAAACACATTTTTGTATATATGTGCATGAGTGTATTTGTGATATGCATATAAATTTGTGCAGACATATGCAGTTAATATGCACAACCTACATCAAAAGCTTTAAAAGAGGCGATGTTCTTTGTTTCAATATACTTAAACATTTTTTACTGTCTATGTTAATGTCAACCATGTTAGATTTTCCTAGTGGTTTCCAAACTTTAATCATTATCCCTTTACACATATCTGTGTTTTAGCATGATACCCTGCACATAGTAAACCCTCAATAAATATAGGTTAAAAGAAAAGTTCCCTTAAACTATAACCTGAACGGCTCTGTTCTGTATTGAGAATAACTTGTCTTACTCTCTCTTCATCCTTAATATATCTAAACCAATCTGAATGTTCACCTATTTAGCTTGTCCTCCTGACTTCACCATTTCTGTTCATGAAGTGCTGATTCTCCCAAATCAGGCTAGAGAGCTATTTTATACATGTCTTATAACTTTCCCCCATATGACATCATTCAAGTCCTACTGCTTTTTCTTTAGCAATTTCTCTCAAACTAATTCATTTTCTTCTAATCGCTTTTAAGATCTCATCACCTCACACTGAAAAGTTGCAAGTACCAAGTCCAAATTCCCCACACAGAATTTCTCACTACTAAATGTCATATAAATTATACCAAAATACTGTCTAAATTGCTGTCAGGAAAATTATTTTAAAGGTCCAGATTGAAAATACTTAGGTTCTACCACTTACTACCTTAGTGATTTGGGTCACTACAGTAGTTCTTATTTGTAAATTATAGGTAATAGTATTAACTTTATAGGCTTGTTGTAAAATTTCAATGAGCTAATCAATTCACAGTGCTTACAACACTGTCTGGCACATAGTAAATATTCAATAAATGCTGGCAATTAATGTCACTATGTTATTCCATCTAACTAGCCTCAATAGCTCACCATTACTTTAGGATAAAAGATAAAGATTCACAAAATCTGTATAAAGTAGAAAACAGAAAATCAGAGACTAAGTAACTTAACCCAAATAAAAACATAGGTTTTGTATTTTAAAGCCCTCTGCACTCTGCCCCTTATTTCTTTTCAATATCATCTCTCATATTAGCCTACTGAAACATTCTGTCTAATGTGCTCACAAGACCTGGCTTAAGCATGCCCACCTTCACAGCCCCACTCTGCAGCATCACTACAGCAGAGGACCGCTGTTTTCTCTCCACCAAGGCAAACTGAATTGGGCCCCCAAGGCCTATCTCAAGCCCTATCTTTTCCAAGAAACCTTCCTGGCAACTTATCCACAGAGTACAGACCTCCTGGCCTGAGCTTCCATAGTACTCCCTGTCAAGTCATTTAACAAAAGCAAGGTCTGTACAAAAGTTTTTTTTAAAAATCTCTGTGGGAGAAGAGTTACATGCTTATGTTTCATCCTTTCAGAAACTATAAGCTCTTTGGGGCAGAAGTATAATACCTTAACTGTGTTCAAATGCTTGATATGGTTTGGATCTGTGTCCCCACTGAAATCTCATGTCAAATTGTAATCTCCACATGGTAGAGGAGAAGCCTGGTGGGGGTGATTGAATCATGGGGGTGGACCTCCCTTTTGCTATTCTCGTGACAGTGAATGAGTTCTCATGAGATATGGTTGTTTAAAGGTGTGTAGCACTTTCTCCTTAGGTCCCTCTCTCCTGCTGCCACATGAAGAAGTGCTTGCTTCCCCTTCACCCTTCCACGATGACTGCAACTTTCCTGAGGTCTCCTCTGGCATGCCTCCTGTATCGCCTGTGGAATTGTGATTCAATTAAACCTCTTTTCTTCATAAATTACCCAGTCTCCGGTAATTCTTTACATCAATGGCAAAACCCACAATTACTTTTGCACCAACCTAAGAGTAGTATGAGAACAGACAAATACATAGCCTTAGTGTACACTGCAGGCAGGCAGGCAGGCAGGCAGGCAGGCAGGCAGGAAGGAAGGAAGGAAGGAAGGAAGGAAGGGGGAAGGAGAGAGGGAGGGAGGGAAGTCTAACCGATGGCTCTGTCTGGAAGTGGAGTTTCTTGGGAGAGATTGCTCTGTGTGGGGGCTGGTAAGGTGCACTGTATGACAGACACAGTAGCCCATGCTCTAGGATCATCTTAACTCCTTTATATGTTCAGCCAGATATGCTACAGCTTGAAACAGACATCTTGGTTTCCTTCTAAGTATGTAGCAGAATAAGACACAAATATCCCCTAGGGGTACTAGATGTCCCCAATACACTGCAAAGACCACACTATAGAACTGTAAAAGAACAAAAGTCTTCAGGAGTACAGTCAATGTTGCAAAGACCTTGAGCAACTTCAGTATAAATCTCTCATATGTCACACAAATTTTTAAGGGTCTAATTAATACCAAAGCTACCCCAGGCACATAGAATATTGAAATACTTGTGATTGATGCAATATGGCTTACAGTTCCCAAGCAAGGAAGAGATTTGGGTATGACGGTTGAACACTAAAGTTCTGGAGTCAGAAAGCATTGCATTTGAATTCTAGTTCCTGACTGATGCACTCTTTGCCATCTTACAAGCAAATTCTGAAAATTAAGGCTCACAGAGGTTATCTTAAAAACAGAAACAATAATGGAAACCAAATCAGGTGAAGTATACAAAGGACCTGGCCCATCTAACAAAACTTTAATAAATGAAAAGTGAGCTGTTATCATCACCATCATCACCTCTTAGCTAGAGCTATAGAAAAAGAAAGTCAGTTTCAGATTCTTTCCAAGTCCTAGTACCCCTCAGACCTCTCTCCCTGATAATCCCATCCAGCCTGATGTGATACAGTTAGAAGGACCTTAAATTCCATATCAACAGAGGGCCTAAAATCCAATCTGGCTGTAACAATCCACGCCCCATTACCCAATCTAAAAGACTGGAATTCTATCCCAAAAAGTGGCTGGTTATCTACTATGAAGAGGCAGTTCACACAGGCAATTTATTTTATCAGGTATAAATTCTCAGTACGCAATAATCTGGCCTCAAGAATGAAATCGAATAAGCATTTTCAAGATCAGCTAAAGAAGCAGCTCCAACAACAACATTTCCAAATCCTGAGCCAAGAGTAAGAGAATGACTTTCATCAGAAATGATGGGAGCCAGCTGCTCCAGGAAAGATGCAAGCGGGGTGAAGGATGGACATTAAAGAGGACGCCAAATGCCAAAGGTCTCAGCAAAGCTATAAACACTTAAGGGGAAGGGGACACATCTTCTCTCAAAAGCAATTAAAAATTAATTGTGACACATGCTGAAATTCTGAACACAGTCAAACTCTTTTCTCCTCACTTCAAACCCTCTAGGCTCTTATCACCACAAGGTCGACACCCTCTTTGGTGTGTCGTTTATTTTAATTGCAAATCTATTTTCATAGTATAATATTTTTATGAAGCTATTTGAAAACTAAAGGTGATGGCTTTTTTATTCATTATTAAGAACGAACGAATACGAATAGTTTGTACTTAAATTCTTCTAGTTTTTAGAATCTGGCTTTTTAATAAATATTTGTTGCAACTCAACAATAATTATGTCAAAAAAGCCATTTAGGAAAAAGACAAACAAAACATTCTTTAGTTACTAGAACATGAAATCAGGTAAGAGAACATATTTCAAAAAAGAAAAAAAAAAAAAAAAGGCAATGCTTTTGAAAAAGAATATCCAAGAATTTATTTGCTTAACAATCCTTAAAATGCCAAATAAATTATACAAAAATAAGTTAAAAGATTTTGTTTTAAGTGAAGCCCAAATGCCAAAATTTTAACATTCCAATCTCAGTTTTAAATAAGCACCTCTGCTTATTTAGCATCACTAAGAATTTTACAGTCTCGAGAGCAATGTTAGGCACTCTAAAATTAATATTTCTCAAACTTATAATTTTGCTAACTAGAACTCTGAAAGATTAATATTGAGTATAGAATTTGAAGCTATAAAATTAACATTTGTCTCCAAGAGCAAAGGCTGGGAAAATAAAATAAATAAGAAATGTGGACAGCATTGTTAAAGGTTTTCACTGAAACTTTACTTGCAATAATTACATTTTCCAAATCTAAAATAGCCTGGCTCATACTTTTGTCAAAAAGTAGGAGAAACTGGGACAGTCTACTAGGCCACTGAGCTAAAATCAAGTCATCAGCAGGGCTGCATTTTTTTTGGAAGCCATAAGAAAGAATCTGTTTCCCTCCTTTTTCCAGCTTTTGGAGGCCACTGGCATCACCTGGCTTATAGTCCCCCTTCCTCCATCCTCAGAACCAGCAACAGGGGACTAAGTCCTCCTGCTGCCACCTCTCTGGTTCTCTCTCTTTTGCCTCCCTCTTCCATTTATAAAGACTCCTACTCTGATTATCCAGGATAATCTCTCTATTTTAAGGTCATTTGATTGTCAACCTTAATTCCATCTGCAAACTTAATCCCCCTTTGGCATGTAACATGACATACTTGCAGGTTTCAAGGATACAGGCACAGACATCTTTGGCGTGCCATTATTCTGCCTGCCACAGCCACTATCTCCCATCAATGTGCTGGAAAGCTATTGCATTTGAGGTATTACTGGTATGCTGTGTGACTCTTCAGCATGCATCTCTCTTTTTTATTTAGCTGCACACTGATTTCACTTCAGGTTAACCACGTCACACTCCAGTCACACTCCTTTTAAATCAGGGGTAAAACGCCCCAATCCAGGCGAATCAAAGTACGGCATCCCCTGACCACAGTGAATGATTCAAGCTTATGACTAAATCAAGTAGCCAATAAAATCTCTACCAGGAAATGTACTGGACCTGTCAAAAAAGAGGTGTCTGTCTTCTGGTGTGAAAGGTAGAATGATAGCCTGGAGATGACAGCAACAGTCTTTGCCACAAGTTGTGGGAGGTGTAGGGGGAGGTGAACCAATCCTACCCTGAAAGAGAAATAAAACCAATACAGAGGAAAAATGAGAAAGGCACAAGGATAAAGAGAAAGAAGGAGTAAGAGAAAGAGACAGATTCCATGACGGTATTATTTAAACTCTAGATCCAACTATACCTGACTTTGAAACCTCATCAATTTTGTTTTCCTTAACCTGTGTGAACTGGGTTCCTGTCACGTGCATCCAAAGGAGTCATGACTTCCATGATTTCTTTTAGCAAAATGGAATGAAGGGAATTCCAGCAAAATAAGGTGTAAGAAGTAAAAGAATTGTATCTGGTAAACATAAAATAGAGTTGGCATGGAATCCATTTGGAATAACTGGTTTTGCACCATTCATTTCTCAACTCCCTCTCTCTACAGCTATATTACAATTAATTAAACAATACTATGCTGAGATACAAACATGAAGATAATACCTGAAAATAGAACTCTCAAAGAGCTGTCACATGGTGATCTGACTGGTTGGATAGTTTGTTACAAGTCCATGGCACAGGAAATTAAAGTTCCTGGAAATTCATGGTGATAGGCAGACCTATCTAAAATGTAGGGATTAGAATGAAGTACCTCTCTTTGAGTAAAAGTTTAAAAAAGAAACAGCACAAGTCAAAGACACACTAATAACAATAGTTGTGATTCTATCTTGTTTACAATGTACCAGCATTTTATGAATGCTATGAAGTAATAGTAGTATTTTCATGAGACTATGGCAAAGTAATTTATGGATTAAATGTTATTCCCATTAAACTACCATTGTCATTATTCACAGAATTTTTAAAAACTATTTTAAAATTCATATGGAACCAAAAAAGAGCTCATATAGCCAAGACAGTCCTAAACAAAAAGAACAAAGCTGGAGGCATCAAACTACCTGACTTCAAACTATACTACAAGGCTACAATAACCCAAACAGCATGTTACTGATACAAAAACATACACACGGGCCAGTGGAATAGAACAGAGAACTCAGAAATAACATTGCACATCTACAACCATTTGATTTTCAACAAACCTGACAAAAACAAGCAATGGGGAAAGGACTCCCTATTTAATAAGTGGTGTTGGGAGACCTGGCTAGTCATATGCAGAAAACTGAAACCAGACCCCTTCCTTACACCTTACTTAAAAATTAACTCGGCCGGGCGCGGTGGCTCAAGCCTGTAATCCCAGCACTTTGGGAGGCCGAGACGGGTGGATCACGAGGTCAGGAGATCGAGACCATCCTGGCTAACACGGTGAAAACCCGTCTCTACTAAAAAAAAAAAACTACAAAAAACTAGCCNATGATGAAATTGCCAAAAGCAATTTCAACAAAAGCAAAAATTGACAAATGGGATCTAATTAAACTAAAGAGTTTCTACACAGCAAAAATGTTCATTGCAGCACTATTCACAATAATAAAGACATGAAATCAACCCATATGCCAATCACTGACAGACTGGATAAAGAAAAGGTGGTATATATACACCATGGAATACTATGCAGCCATAAAAAGGAACAAGATCATGTCCTTTGCAGGAACATGGATGGAGCTGGAAGCCATTATCCTCAGCAAACTAATTCAGGAACAGAAAACCAAGCACCACATGTTTTCACTCATAAGTGGGAGCTGAACAATGAGAACACATATACACAGGTGGGCAGCAACACACGCTGGGGCCCATTGTGGTGTGGGGTGGAGGAGAAGAGAATACTAGGAAAAATAGCTAGGACATGCTGGGCTTAATACCTAGGTGATAGGTTGATAGGTGCAGCAAACCACCATGATACACATTTACCTATGTAACTAACCTGCACGTCCTACACATGTACACTGGAACTTAAAATTAAAATTAAAATTTTTTCTAAAATGTAGTATTATGCCTCTTACACACAAGAAAGTAACACTTTGAGAGGTTAAGGTTACCAGCTAGAAAGTGGTGGAGTTGGGATTTTAAACTACACAGTCAACAGTGTCTGTGCTCCTGACCACTTGATAGAGGAAATCGAATATTCATAGGTCCTCTCCTGTATATATAGATTTAGATTTTAGATTAAGAAATGGGACCAGGGCCAGACACCGTGGCTCACGCCTGTAATCCCAGCACTTTGGGAGGCTGAGGCGGGTGGATCATGAGGTCAGGAGTTCAGGACCACCTGGAAAAGATGATGAAACTCCATCTCTACTAAAAATACAAAAATTAGCCAGGCATGGTAGCACACACCTTTAGTCCCAGCTACTCGGGAGGCTGAGGCAGAGAATTGCTTGAACCTAGAAGGCAGAGGTTGCAGTGAGCGGACATCGTGCCACTACACTCCAGCCTGAGCGACAGAGTGAGACTCTGTCTCAAAAAAAAGAAAAAAGAAATGGGGCCAGGGTAGTCCCAGCTACTCAGGAGGCTGAGGCAGGAGGATAGCCTGAGCTGGGGAGATCAAGGCTGCAGTGAGCCATGATTGCACCACTGCACTCCAGCCTCTGTTACAGAGAGAGACCCTGTCTCAAAAAAAACAGAAAGAAGAAAATGAACTTTACATACGAAAGAGAGCTTTTTACACGTAAAGGAACGAGAACTGGAACTCATGAATAATGCCATCAATCACTGTTTTGGTTTGCATATCTAATATACAAATATACTTACTAAATATTAAGAAAAATTGTTGGAAATGTGATTTAATATCTAAGACCACAGTATCTGAGGCATCATATATTTAATCCTTCTTTTCTTGCTACGAGTTTCCTAATAGCTATTTTTGTTTTATCAGTCATTTCAAGAGCAAGATATACTGTTTCATGCTGCTCACAATTTGTTCTAAATTCCACGAAGATTCATCATGCTGAATTTGTGGCAATCATTTTCCTAAACAAGAGACTGACATTTTACCACAAAATTTCTCCTAGGGATTTACAGTTAGTCAGCAAAGTCATGTAAACTTCTTTGGAAAATCAGGAGGTATAAATAATACGTGGGAACAGAGGTTGCTATCCTAGGAAACTTCCCATGCTCCACTATGCATTTTAAGGAATATACAACTCTCAAATTGTACTGTATGAGGTAGATGAGTCTTCTTGTAGTACTAATAAAATTACAAAATCATTTGTATAATTATTCATATTCATTGGGTACTTGAGAGTTAGAAAAATTAGGAATTCACTGCATCTTTCAGATTGCATAACCAAATATTTAAAATTATATTCAAACATCAAAAGCAGACAGAATTAATTCTAAAGTGAAATTTTAAAAATCAATGCCTTCCTAAGTTGCTAGTAGGAGTTCAGATCATCCAGACTTGTTCAAAAGCCATTTGTCAAAATGTATCATGTGAATTTGTTTTTACTCAGTAAGCAACTTCTGGGGCTCTCACCTAAAGTAGTCACTTGAAATGCAGGCAATGACATATACATACACAACACTGTGTGGCAACATTCACTATCATGGGAAAATAAATACAATTAGGAAAATGATTATACAAATTAGAGTTTATTAGTATGATGAGATTAAAATGAAGTTCAGAAGGAGTTTGTAATTATGTTGAAAAGCTGTACTAAAATATTAAACAAAACAAAAACAGTTATACAAAAAATACAGTGTGTGTATTGAAAGAAGTCTGAATAAGAACATGCTAAATTATAACAGCAGTTTGGGAATTGGAATGATTTTCAAAAATCTGAAGAATCCAGAAAAATTAAAGAATATGATTACAGTGGGCACTTGTAAGACATCAACAATCTGGGAAAAAACTGACTAATTAAAAAGAAGAAATTCAACAACTTATAATAATAGAAGTAGTATAGTTTAGGAATAAAATCTGATCTCTACTACAGGAAAGCTAAAGAGAAGATTCTCAAAATTCTGATAATAGCAATCCTCTTTAAAGAAGCATTAAAGTTACATTGAAGTCATCATTGTCAATATATCCTTTCCAAGCACAATAACCCAACTCTTCATATCAAAATTACTCATGATTTTACCAGGCAATTTGGAATGGTCCCTAATGGATTTCCAAGATAATCTGGGTTGGCTACTCCAAGCAAAGAATGCTTAAAGATCATCATCCTGGAAGCAGAGGCGACCTTGAGGGTTTTTTTTTTTTAACATTTCTGAGCAATATTATGATTATTTGGTACAATGACAAGGAAAAGCAGTGAAAGCATGGGTAAGAAACATTTCAGCAAAACAACAATAAGGTATGATAATGGTGATACATAGCATGCTGCACTTAATTAAATTTTCACCTAAGAATCTTGAAGCAGTTAACATTAACCATAATCATGCTCAATGGAGGGACAGAAGATAAATCAGTAAAGCCAACTCCATTATCTTTAGTTTCAAGAAAGAATAATCACTTGAGTAGCTAAAATTCTACATTTTATAAATGATCTCCTTAAACCTCCTTCACCACATTTTCTAGTACTGCTACTGGCAAATTGGATTGACAGATTTTAATCTTAGCTTAGCTTATCTTTCCTGATGCCAGCAATAGGGCAAATGATCCCAAGTAGGCTGAAATAAAATAAAATAAAATAAAATAAAATAGTTGGCATTCCAAAACTGCACATAGAATTCAATTCAATTTACCAAATACTTATTGAGTATAAACAGAAAAGCATAAAATAATGATAGGCCTAGGTCCCTGTGCTTTGTAGGGTGGAAGAGGAGTTCCAAGAGGCCTTGATAACATTGAATAATTAATTGTATAGCCATTGTCACCGTCTTCATTTTCTTAGGAACCAAGTTAGCCTGGAGAAAGGCACAAAACAAGGAAATTCAGAACACAAATAAACCTTAATATAATAATATCCTGCTTGCTAGATCTATTCATTGAATAACCAGTATTTGAGGACCCACAAGGTACCAAGCCCTGTTTTATGTACTAGAGATACAACTGGCATCAAAACAAAGTCTTTGCTCTCATGAGGGTTAATCTAGTGACAATGCTTACTGGTCAATAACTAGGTAAGTACCTCACACTAAACCTTACAAATCAAAACCTGAAAATCGTGAAAAATTATCTCTTAGTAAACTAGATATCTGAGAGAACACGATTAGCAACTTTATTTTTTTAAGATTGGGATGTAATGGAATTTGCAACTGGGGAACAGAAATAGGACAGATGCCCCAATTCCAAGAGGAATCGGGAGAGGGAAGATATGCCCCAATTCCAACTGGGGTCAGGAAAGAGAAGACAGCTTAACACTAAAGGATCACAATGCTTTTTCCTCAAATGATACTCAAGCAATCTCAGTGTTGGCTGATGAAACAAAAGGACTCAGAGAGTTCTTTTTCAGATTTTCCAATTTCTACAGAACTATGATTATTTCCTAAGCCACATGTGTCATTGAGCAAGCCTCCTTACCCAATTGGACCAGCCACACCAGTTTCCCACGATTACCTCAGGCATCCTACCAAGGCCATACTCTGAGTCAGAAATGACAGTCCTCCCTGATATCCCCTAAAAGTATGTCAATGATCTCATGAAACATACTTACACATATATGCAGAAACATACTCAAACACACAGATATATATGTATGTATGGGTATAGGTATAGATTAGAGACGCAGTTCCTATCTGGTTGGCAAAGAGGCATACAACTAGGTCAGGGTTCAAAACCTATTTACCCATTTTTTCTAGGGTGAATCCTACTTTCCCACATACCAAGAAGGTATTTTTCCACTGGCTGAAGAGAGAAGGAAAGAGGCAATATCATGCATGAGACACTATATTAGTGACATAACTACATGTATTCTAACCTGTCCCCATCACAAACTGCCTTCTCCTTACCTAAATAAAAGCATTCCTAGTCTAGAGGGTTGAAGCATATAAGACACATTTTTGAAAACTGACTGTCTAAGTTAAATACTAAGATGTACATATCCTGTGACTCTAGTTATAAAGAGCATGAAAAACTGACACAATCAATTTGTCCTGTTAGATGTCAGGAGAGCAGTCACCTTTCATAACAGGAGAAAGCTTGGCAGTCGGCATGAGGGACGTA
Source organism: Rhinopithecus bieti (assembly GCF_001698545.2). Lineage (NCBI taxonomy): Eukaryota > Metazoa > Chordata > Mammalia > Primates > Cercopithecidae > Rhinopithecus > Rhinopithecus bieti. Next base: position 350,496 of record NW_016827678.1, read on the forward strand.
CAGCAGTGCCAGTAATGTTCAACTTATTGATCCAGCTGCTGACTGCACAGGAGCATTCACTTGGCGAAAAATCGGCAAAGTAAACTTATATGCACTCTCCTACATCTATATTATATTTCAATAGAAAGTATTTTTAAAATTTAGTTTCTTAACTTGTGGTTTATTACTGATTTATATTTAACCCTTCCTGAGACATTAAATTATTTAGAAATTATTTGGGGCCAAGCAATTTTTTTCTAGCCAATTTGTTGAGCAATAAAATAAATAAATAAAATCTACAAATATTATTTGTCTTTCCTAATGTATCTTTGATCAAATAACATGTCCCCAGGCGGTTATATAAAACTACTTCTAAATCAGTTAATAGAAAACAAAAAAAAAGTAATGTTTTCAGGAGTGCATTTTACCAAATCTCCAGGTTAGCAGTGCCTTTACACATAGGGGACAGGTGAGTAAAACTAATTCTATACATAAGATTTTCTTACATATTATACATAAACCAAAGTGAAATGATAGTTATACTTTTGCTATCACAAGACTTGTGGGCCAAAATCTAATTTTTTCAATCTGTTCTTCTCTTCATTCAACTTGAAAATGATAAATAAGAATGGTAATAATAAAAGAGAAATCCCATAAAACAGATGAATATGGGAACAAGTAAATCTCCAGCACTACAATCTAAGAGGGCTCTGCCTCCTCTCTTTCATACTGATTTATCTCTCTTCTGCCAAATTTAAGCACACCTGTACTATTTTCTTCCCTTTGAAAGGGCTACTATAGTAATTTACATTAGCAAAACAACTGAACCAAACTTTGGTTCAATCCAGGGCCTCTTATATGAGAACATCCTAATTCTATCTTAAAATGTTAATCAAAGCTATATATTTTATGAAATTTTTTGGTGGAATGGGTGATCTTAAGACATCTTTTTAATTTGCTTTTGAGAAGTTGGTACTTGTAAGTAATCAAATGTTTAAGTAATTAAAAATAAGACAACTTTCTTCTCCCTACTTTAGAGTTTTTTAAAAAACATTCTCTAAAAAGATAAGGATTGATGGCTGAATGTTACCAACTACAAATGACAAGTATCTATTCATAAACACTGTATTTTTAGTGCAGTTCTCAGTGCCTTTCCTCCCCACTGTTCTGCTCTTGCCGCAGAGGTCTAAGCTAGGGAAATATATCCAACAATGAATGCTAAGCACTGAGTAAGAAGGAGCATTTTGATGTATGCTCATATATTACAGGCTACATACACACACCTCTGGGCCTAGCTCTTGGGTTTCTTAGTTAACAAGTGTGGATCTCCACACTGTGTACTATAACAGGTAGCTGTGCAACTTCTCAAGCTTCATTTTCATTTTCCTCATCTCTAACATAGGCACAACAGTATCCCCACCTCATAGTGTGGCTGTGGGAATCAGTTGACATAATGTACATGAAACAATCAACACTGTGCCTGGCATTTAATAAACAGCCAATGACTTGTAACTACGTTTGCAGTAGCAGTAATAAAAACTTTTCTTCTAAAAGACGGCTTTACAATATCACCTGACAAATACAAAATTTACAGACACTAATACTCTGCCAAAAAGAAAAAGTATCTTTTAAAGTAACCCAAGTAAAATGTGTATGAAAAGACTTTGAATGTAGCCTGGCTTCTTGCCAGATGACTTTCAGTCTCCACATTCACAACAAATACATTACTCTAAACAGCTTCAAGAAAGACCATGGACTTCTGAGTGACCTGTTGCAAGTCACTTACACTCTTTGAATCTCAGTCTCCTCACCCTTAAAATGGGAGTAAGAATCTCCACAGCATCAGGAGAGTACTGGGATTTTAGATATTAGCAAAAGGCCTAACAGTATCTTTCACATCAGGACATAATTATTTTAAAGCAGATTGAATAATAGAGGTCATCAGAGGATTTACCCAAAGCAGAAAAGATTGTAAGACAAAAATTTCCATCCTCTGTATTTCACTGTTCTCTTCTATGTAGCATTCTTGCCTCCTGTTGTACTCAAATGTTCTCCTCCTAAATGCTACAGAAGTTGATGATTTTATTTCATTCATCTCCACATCATCTTCCAGCCCCTCCATCACCTTCCAAGTACATATCAGTGGTTTGTACAAAGACAGTAATAAACTGATGCTTGAAATGTCCAACTGCGGAAGAATTTTTACCTCACTATAATTTAGCCCGAGGAAAGTGGGATCTTCCTCCAGAAAGAGGAAGAGAAGAACAGAAGTGTTTCGGGACTACAGATTATTTTTTTTTTAACCACCAGTGGGAAACATTTCAGAAACAATATTTTGCTTAGCTCACTTCACTCCCTTACTTTCAACTTAAGAGTGGCATCTGAGAACAAAGCTTACCTATTTGCACCATTTCTTCATTACCAGCCTGGAAAGGAGGGGAAAGCAAGAAAAGAAACAGTTACTGGGTTTCATCTTATCACCTTGCGAGTTTTATTTCTCCCATTAATGCTTTCCAAGAGCTAACTAATCAGGAGATGCTAGAGACTGGGATTGGTGCCTAAAGCCTGCACCTTAGTTTGTAGAAGGTTTCACGAGACAATTCCATAACAATTTGGGGAAGGCAGTTGTTTGCCCCTTTTCATTTTAATTTAACACTTATGAAGCCAGCAAAAATACATACACACACTCAATACGCTCTTCTGAAAATTCTACTGGGTCTGGATTAGAAAAGAAAGTCTATGAATTTAAACAGGCCAAAAGAAGCCTAACGGGGGCCTGATTAATCAGATTTAAGGTCAGGAATCAACTAGACAATTCTCTACTTTTTACCCTATGGTCGATTAGACCAGGCCGACCGGAGAAGCTACGAAAACTAACAGAGAAATTCTGTACCCAAAGTCCCATCGGCCCAGTGCTGATATAATTTACTACAAACGGCTCCCCTGGCGGAGCCTTCTCAAGGACTCTTCTGAGAGCATCGGGCTTCACCTTGAGTCTCCAAAGGGCTGGGGGCAGGGCCGAAAAGAAACAGAGCTGCAGTCAACTTAGCTTTAAAAAGAGGAGGAGTTGTGCAGAGGGGGAGGGGAGAAGGCGGCCGGCGCCTGCAGTCTCTGCCCAGGAAAACGCAGGGCAGGAAACGTCTCCAGCCCCCCTCCCCAACTGTCAAACCCTAGCCCGGCCGTGGTACTCCCAGGACACGTGTCTGCAGGATCTCTCCCTGTCCGGCCCAAGGACTTCCTGAAACCCCCGCCTCCAGCTGCCCGAAAAAACCGTGAGTCAGTTCGGAGGAGAGAAAGCTCCAGGAACCCGACTCCGGCGGCAGCCAGAGCGCTGGGATCCCGGACCCAGTGTCCAGAACTTCATTCAAGCGCCCAGACCGCCCTCCAGAAAGGGGAAGCCCAGATGACCCGGCGAGGATGGGAACTGGCTGCGGTTTGTCACTAGGAATTGTTACGAATGTCACAGACTGGTGAAGCCCTAGGTGTGACAAGCCTGGGCTCCCGGAGTGGGAGTCATAACCTCCCGTGCAACTCAACCCTCCACCCCCAAAAGCCCGCACGCTGCGCCCAGCCCTCAAAACACCGTTCCTGAACGCAAAAGATAACAGGGAAGGGTGGGAGGAAAAGGAGGAAAGAAAGGAGGGTAGACAGGGGAGGAACTTTTCGGGAAAAGGTTGGGTTTGAGTTTTTTATTGTTATTATTTTCCACTTACTTGTCCATCAGCTGAAGTCCTAACCTCTACCAGAGCGGCTGCTATCAACCAAAGTGACAGGAGAACCATCACGAGTCGAGTTCACTTTCCAACTACTGGGCACAGCAAATGCCCACAGCAACCCCCCCCCCAAAATAAGTTTCTTTAAGAAAAAAAAAAGGAAAAGGAAAAAAATGCAAAATAGAAACAAATGATCTTCTGTGCTTTGCTTCAATGAAAATGAAATTTGAGCTCTGAGACTGGCCCCCTCTGCTCTTAAGTTTTTTCCACTTCACCTTCTCACCCCGTCCTCCCAACCAGAGTGTGCAGGAGCGAGAAGGTGCTGCAAGCGGGCACAGGCTGAGCCCGGGAGAGGGGGAAGGGACGAGGGGCTTTCCAACTATTTCTGCCCAAAGCAGCTTTTTCGAGGCTTTTCGAGCACCATTGGTCCCTAAGGTTAGCGCGGAGAATGCTTGGGTTCCCCGGAGCACAGCAGGGGGAAGTATTAGCGAGAGAGACGAGCGAGCGGGAGCGGGAGAAAGAGGCAGGGAGAGGGCGACTCCGCCGCACACGCAGAGGTGGGGGCGGGAGGAGCGAAGGGGAGGAGGAGGAGGCAGGCGGAGGAGGTGGGAGGAGTGGGCCGCTCGCCGGCTCCTGTTGCTTGCAGCGCGGCAGTCTGCTGGCTGCTGGCGACCCGCGGGGCGCTAATAAGGCGGCCGGAGCTCCCCGGACTGCCCCTCCCGCCGTGGCGCCCACGTCATGCGGGGCCCGAACCGGCGCCCCCGGCACCGTGTCAGGATTGGAGACCGCTCAGGGGCTGGTGTGGCCCGGGCACGACCTCTCTCCCTGGAGCCTCTCCTTCTCCGCCTAGGGCGAAAGGAGGGGAGGGTCCAGGGGCGCCACCGATCCCGACTGGCGGGACGCGCTTTGAGTTAATTATAGGAAGGGGGAGGGTCCAAGGGCTGGTCCTGGGCTGTAGGCAGTTCACCTCCTCCAACCTCCACTGTTCTCCCAGCCAGAGAATTCTCCCCGAAGTGAAGCCCTGGAACCTCCAGATCTTAACCAAGTGGTGATCTCCCCTCCAGACACCAGTTACCTCCCACGTTTTGGGAGGGGGTGTCCTTCTTTGTAAGCTCTTGTTTAGGCTTTATTCGTTTATGTTAGTTTTAAAAGATACCACGTCCTTTCCTTGAATCGCCCAGATGCTTCCGTTTATCACTAGAGTGCACAGGCCTCAGCGACTCTTCCTCACAGCCAGATTAAGTTATCAAATGATTTCTGCCCGCTGTGGCCTGGCGCTTCCTGAGGGGAAATGACACCAACCTGAGAGTTTGCTGGAATCCTAGCCCAGGCCCAACGCCCAGGCCTATACACCTGTGGGTGCTTTCCAGAAAGCAGACAGGAGGAAAAGGAAATAGCTCCAAACTCCACTGACCGGTCCACCAGCCAGGAGTGAGTAGACACAAATTTAGATACGAACTTCAAGACTTCAACTGGACAGAGTCTTGAAGAGGCCTGCCTACAATAAAACGAGCTAGTGTTTATCTTGCTATGAGATGCAAGATAAGTCATAGTTCCCGTTCTTTTTTAAAAGCAATGTGAGTTTGGAGGGTTTCCTATAACTTCGATTCATTGTTTATTCCTAGAGAGGTAAGGTGATGGTTGTGCCTTTAACTTAAGCATGGAGAGATTTGTTATTCACTGATGTTTTATCTGCTAAGTCTTCTCAAAATCACATATCGAGGACATTTACATATACAAATGAGAAACTCGGTAACTAAATGGTCCCACCTAGTAAAACAAGGTATTAGGTCAATTAGTTATTAATTGGAATTAGAATTAGACCCCAGCACTGAAGTATCTCTAAATTACTGTTTTCCTTCAATTAAAGCCTGTAGCATTTTTGTAACCTGTCATTGACTAGCTATGCAGGAGTGATTTGCTAAATTTTACACCTGGTTTTCCCATTCATTAAAAAGAAGTAACCCTAAGCATTTGATAAATTAAAAATTTGTCAATTTACACCGACAAGTAAAATAATACTAGAGATACACATTATCTGGGTTATGTGTTAGCTGGGTTCTAGGCCCAGCTAACAGTTGTCTTACCTTGATAAGTCAGACTAAACCTCTATTTTGGTTTCTCCTCTATGAGATATTTGAGATCTAAAATCATCTGATTTTAGGTAATAACAAATAATGTATTTAACCATGGTGTTACGGTTGGCCCTTTTGTGTTAATTTTGCAACATTCAGAGACGTTAGTTATCACCTAACTCTTGGCACAGCAAGCAATTCATGTGACTTTCAGGAAAGCAGCGGCTTCAGACATTTTTGGCCATGACCACAGAGAGAAATGCATATTGCATGGCGACCCAGTAAAAATTTCATGATTCAGTACTTACCTGTACTGCATGCAACAACCCTGATATTTTTCTTGCCATTCTTTCCCCCCAACCCCAATTGCAGATGAGGACTCAATTGATTTCACAACCCAATAAGTCATGACTCTCACTTTGACAAAGATCAATTTAAGAGCATACAATAGGTATTTTTTATTCTAAATGAGTTCTAATTAATAGGGTTCTCCCAATTATATATTATAAGGCAGAGTTTCCCAAAGTATTCCCTGGAATAAATATTAAATGTTTTACCATGAAAAGGAAATGTCTTAGCCAGCTGAGCTTATGAAATACTTAGGTAAATGAAATAAAATGGATCTCCTTATTTCAGACTTCAGGGTACCTATTTAAACAAACAAATTTGTAGTCCCAGCTACTCAGGAGGCCGAGGCAGAAGAATCGCTTGACCCCAGGAGGTGGAGGTTGCAGTGAGCCGGTCACTGCACTCCAGCCTCAGGCAACAAAGCGAGACTCCCTCTAAAAAAAAAAAAAAATTTGTGAGTCTTCAAAGGGAGATGTAGTGCAATTTGGTCTCCTTATTTATATGACCATAGAATCCTTTTTTCTCATGGTTTATCCTCTGTGGAACACACATGGGTAAATGCCATTACAAAGCACATTTAAAGCAAAATGAACTTCAAGTTAGGTAGGTTGGATTCTCATGAAGATTCAGCTTCAGTTTTCTCAACTCTAAAATTGGTTTCATAGTACTACTTTTGCAAACTGTTCATGAAAATTAACGTGATCTTACATGTAAACTCTAGCACATTGTCTAGAACATGTAAGGGCCTCAGTGTAATTTTTTGAATAAAACTAATGGCATACGTACAGATGGCTCATTGGTAATACAATATGGCAAGGTCTAAAGAAAATAGGAAAATGTAAACAGCTAAAATGTGATTGACTTTTAATTTTACCAGCGAGGATGTTAGGAGTCAGAGACAGAGTCATTGAGTTCCTTTCAAAAACTGACTGCCTGCCTCATGTCAAATCCCTTCCCTTCCTCCACGTTTCTTTGGCTCAGGCTACAGTGTTGTTTTCCACACACCCTCAAGTTCACATTCTTGCTCATAGTGATTTCTCAGTCCATAGCACCCTTCCTCTTCCTGTCCACATAGCAAAGAGCATCATGTTACAGGAGGTGCTAATAGGTGCTCCACGAAAGTACTACACTAATGCTTGTAGTATGTTTTCTTTCAAAATATATTTTAAGCATATAAATAATTTCAAAAGTAGCCATATACATTTAGTCTCCCTAATTGAAAATCATCTCCTTTAAAATAAGTTTCATGAAATTGGTTGACATATCGACATTTTAACCTGTGCATCCTCATATTGGCAGCAATTAAGTAAGCAGAGAGTTGTGGGGGTTTTTCTGTTAGAGGCTGGCTGGTCAATGTCTTAATTTGACAACATTTTGATACCCAATATTTATTGTGTATTAAACCAATGAATAAAATGTTTGTCATTTCTTGCAGCAAAGAATTAATTATAAATTCATTTATTAGGTTTATTTTTTGGGGAGGGTTTCCTTTTGGTTGTTTACCTTTCCCATACTCTTAATATAACTAACAACCTTCTGTCAATATTTATTAGATACATTACAGTTTTTACATTTACAATTTTTAATTTCTTCCCATGGTCAAATAAATTTGAGAATTCTGCAGTCAACTTTGTTCGAAGTATAAGTATAAAACTTTATTGCATCATAAGCTAGATTTATATCCACCTCCTCCTCTAAATTACAGGTTCCTTGAGGGTCTTGATCTTTGTTTTGTTTACTTTCTACCGCTAACATCTCACACAATTTCCGTCACACAAAAGTTGCATAGTACTTTAATTACTGCAACTTGAACATCTCCAGGCAAAATTGTATCCTTTTATTTCTGCTGCTGATGAGCTTTATTCCTGGTCTTGGGATTCTTGACACCTAGAACTATCACAGAGGAATATTAGAGTAGGTACATGGGACCCACCACTATAGGACAGTGAAAGGACATGCAAAATGAGAAAACAGAGTCGATAGCAGCATGTAGAGAATTATTTCATTGCTCACTGAGAGCAAGAGTCATGCTCAGTCTCACTCTTTCTCTCAAAGCACCCTCCCATTTTATGTAATATTGAACTCTTTCATGCACAGGTCAGAGAATCAAGCATGCTGTGTATACATTATGCCTATTTGTTTTAACCGAGGCATTAGGTTGATAAAGAGTCAGGATGTCAAACTTTCATACTCACAGGATGCAGCCTGGCACATAATAGGCACTAAAATAATAATTATTAAATGAACAAAGAAGTGAATATTTACTGTCTCTATTTAAAGTGAATATTTACTTCTACTTATTATTACTTCAGTTAAATGAGTATGCAGTTGTTATTGTCATTGTTTCTCTACTGTCAGTGAATAAGCTATTTCCAACTTGGGTCTTTTTCACAAAAGTTTTCAGAAGTTCCGTAAAAGATTTTAAAATTAAACAACAGGGGCCGGACGCAGTGGCTCACGCCTATAATCCCAGCACTTTGAAAGGCCGAGGCGGGTGGATCTCTTGAGGCCAGGAGTTGGAGACCAGCCTAGCCAACATGGTGAAGCCCCATCTCTACTAAAAACACAAAATAGCCAGGCGTGGTAGTACATGCCTGTAACCACAGCTACTCAGGAGGCTGAGGCAGGAGAATCGCTTGAACCCAGGAGGCGGCAGTTGCAGTGAGCCGAGATCATGCCACTGCACTCCAGCCTGGGTGACAGAATAGGAATCTGTCTCAAAAAAAAAAAAAAAAAAAAAAAAATTAAACAACAGGAAAATTTCTAAACACAAGTCTCAAGAAATCAGAGATGGAAAAGCCTTATTAGGTCATCTAGTTCATGCTGTGGCTACTGGTTGAGGCAGTGTTCTTCCTATAGTCATTTCCTTCAGAAGAAAACCAGTATCTTGCAAGAACAAAGTTGGGTGTTCAGGATTCCTTATTTAATCACTTGCTTTTAGAAGAATAATTCCACAATGGGACAAAGTCTTGAGGGAAAATTATTCCTCGTGTTCCTTGATCTTTCTCCTTTTTCTCCACTTGGGATTATTCATTACACCCTTAACTATCATTAGCACCATAAATAACCTCTTTCTTTCCTTGATAAAGTTTGGTTTAACAATTAAATATTTAGCTGTTCATACTCAACTAACAGAAACAGATATTGCTGTTTACCATCTTTTGTTTTATAGTTTTCTCTGTTTCTTCAAGCCTCTAAAATATTTTTGGCTTGGAAACTCTGTATGGTAATGGAAGATCAGAGTCTTCCTGGGGCCAGGGTTAAAACAGAAACAAAGGAGCAATTACAATTTGAAATTCTTTCAAATGTTTCTTATAATAGCATAACTTAATAGTTATAACTATTTTAGTAGCAAAGCATTTAGAATTATTGTCAGGTTACTTTGCATTCATGCAATGATTTTCTCTTGATAGCTCAAGGAATCCTAATCTAGTGGAATGCTGGATAAAATGAGTATTTAAGACCATTAAATTAGTCCATGTATTCCCTTGAAGAGTTGGGGGTTCAAAATGACAGATGTAGCATAGTACTTTTCACACAGCAGGCCATTCAATAAGTATTTGATAAACTTAATTAAATAGCTAGCTGACTCATACTAATTATACCAACACTTGTATTTTAAAGGGCCACCACATTGGTAACTTCAGAACTACGAGTTGTTTTCTATAGTTGTCAATCCTGCAAAACATTTGTGTGGTACATCACAGTACCAAAGATTGTGAATCAACTACCATTAGAAAAAAAAATAAAAGTACGATTCACAATTTCCAACTGGACTCAATAGACTTTATTGAGAGGGAAAAATTTTTAGCAAACTAGCAGTTACAGCTCATAGATAGGATTCTCCCATAGGAAAGTGTAGGTTATACAAGTCAGGAAAATAGTCAAGTGTTCTGAATTTACACTGGAGTCAAAACAAGACGAAGTGAGTTTATGTGGGGTAAAAGCTATACTGAAATTACGCTTGAGAGAATCCCTCCACTTGTTAATAAGAGTTGTCAACAAAACTAGTTAACAAAGCAAATTCTGTAATTAAATGTCCTAAAGATCTTTGAGATTAGGATAAAGTCTCAACTCTTTTCGTGCTGTCTGAAGGCAGAGAAAAGAGTCAGATATCTTTTGGGCATTCAATCCAATGACTGTGAAGTAAATCACAGTTCTACTGTGTAAGACAGTATATTTGAGCATCATTGTGGTACATTAAAACTAACATAAAGAGTTTATATGTTATTATTAGTTTCATGAACCCTCTTTTATTTATCCAATGGCTGGCAAAGTTTTCATAAAATGTTTATAAAAGTTTTTGGTTTGGGTTATGTTTTGTTTTAAGGGAAAAACAAATGTTTGCATCCCGTTGAGTTACTGAAATTCACACCCAATTTTATCTTATAAACACAACTTTTAAATAAAATCAGTTATTTAATTCTCAGGATATTATATGTATTCCTTAAGGCAGCAATTAACTCTTTCCAGACTAAAAGTAAAAATAATTAGCAAAGAGAAAATGGGAAGAAAAAAATAATTCGACAAACAAATGAAAAATTAGTTATGAAACTAACAATCAGTGCTAGACTGTACCTCCCAATACACAGTCTTAGAATCTAGCTTGTTAGGAAGAAAAAACAAAACAAAAAACTGAAGTCTGATCTGAAAGTTTTGGGTTTTTATTTTAATAGATTCTCATCCAGATCATAACAGATGTAATCAAGCTAGAAATTGTTACTACTCTTATTTTATTGCTATTATTACAAAACGTTACTTATGTTAAGGAAAAAAGACACTGAGATTTATGTATAGAGTCTTTATTATATTATGTCATACTAAAAAAGCAAGAACCTGGGAGCTACCACTATTCTGGCAAACTAAGCACTTAGTGCGGACAGTTCAAATGTGAGATTATAGAACTGTTTAGTAGTCCTATGCCATATAGAAGAAACATAAACTTTTCAGATAGAACTTTTGCTATCAACATAATGTAACACAAAAGAAAACAGTCTGGTGACATTTTAATGTTTTTCATGCATTTGAGAAAAATATAATCAATATTCTTTAGTTTAAATTTTGTGTAATTAATAACAGAAATTATTAGCAGCATAAGGAAGTGATACAAGTCTATAAACTTGAGTTAATCCTCAAATCCGTTGCCTTGGTCACTCAAAAAGAGTTACAGCATTTTAACTAAATGTTAGCTTGTGACAAATCATCCTGAAAATACATGTCACCACTTACTATGTAGTTTTCTTATGTGTTATATGCACATAAGAAGTTGACCCATGGAAGTTTTTTTTTTAACGCACCTGCTGTAAGCAACTCTGAGCTATTCTGATTCCACAGATCCACTGTGAAAATTTGGCATCTATATTTTTCAAAAGCTTCCCAGATAAGTCAGTCTAAATTGTAACCTTAAGCGGTGTTACTCAAACTTTTCTACCATTTTTATCCTAATAAATGCAGATTCTGATTCAGCAGGTCTGGAGTGGGTCATTTCTAACAAGTTCTCAGGTGATGCTCATATTGCTGGTCCACAGAAAACACTTTGAATTGCAAGGCCATAGGACATGTTATTCATAGATAATTACAGAAAATAGAAACCACGTGACATTAAAATCAAGGATGAGCTATTTAGAATAACATCTAATTTTGTTTCCTATTCCTTACTAAACATCTATTATACACAGTTAACATATAATTCAGAACTGAGTAGAAATAAGTCCACAAAAGCATCTCTGTGGCATTGATTTGGAAATTAAACGTGTTTTTACTAAAAGGTCATTGAGCCATGTACTTTCTTACATGGTGAGCACATTAGATAAAACCAGTTTAAGAAAAGTCAATTATTAATTTAAAAAAAAATAGATCACAGTCCCTGATCTACAATTCCTCCAGGAATGTCTGGTGCCCACAGGAACGCATGACAGACATTTTCTTTTGAGGTGCTGCATTTCTGAACTGCTCATGCAATGAGCCTGCACTGAGGATAGAAATGTGTCCACAATTCGCTGTCCATTAGTAGTTTACCCAAAATAAGTATTAAGATTCAAGGAACTAGACCTGGCGCTGTGGCTCACACCTGTAATCCCAACACTTTGGGAGACTGAGGTGGGTAGATCACCTAAGGTCAGGAGTTTGAGAGCAGCCTGGTCAACATGGTGAAATCCCGTCTCCACTAAAAATAGAAAAATCAGCCGGGTGTGGTGGCACATGCCTGTAATCCCAGCTATTTGGAAGGCTGAGGCAGGGGAATCACTTAAACCAGGGAGGCGGAGGTTGCTGTAAGTAGAAATCGCACCATTGCACTCCAGCTTCGGCGACAGAGCGAGACTACATCTCAAAAACAAACAAACAACAACGACAACAACAAACAAAACAGATTTAAGGAACTGACTGAGGTTATCCATTAAAGAAAAGAAGGTTGAAGGACCATTTGGTTGATGCTATTATTGAAGGAATAACCAGCCAAGTGCAGAGGCTCACATCTGTAGTCCCAGCACTTTGAGAGACCAAAGTGGGCATATGTCTTGAGCCCAGGAATTCCAAACCCACCTTGGCAACATAGTGAGACTTTGTCTCTACACACACATACACACACACACACACACACACACCAAAAATTAGCCTGACATGGTGGCGTGTGGCTATGGACACCACTGTACTCCAGTCCGGGTGACAGAGCAAGAGCAAGACCCGGTCTCAAAAAAAAGATAACCATGAGATACTCCTAGGCACTGCAGTTTGTGGGACTTAGAATAATTATAAAAGTATTGGGTTGATATAAGTCAGACTGAGTCTTAATTAATGCTAATATTATAGCATATGTTTCAAAACTACATAGAATCTTTCTCATATTTCTGCCTGTTTTTTTCTTATATTCATATACATAAATCCTGTTTCTAGGTATATAAATGTCCTATTAATCCCTTTGATCACACAAGAAAATGATGTTTTTTTCATCCTCCCTGAGACTAGATGGTGTTATTATTAATATGCAGATAGAGATAAGCTTTATCAAGAGAGCATTCTATAAAAGATGTTGACAACCTATGAAGCAGCAAATATTTATTTTGTGTCCCGTTCTCACTATATTCTTTTTTCAACTGTCCTTCTCTATCCCTCACCTCCCCCACACAACAAGTTCTGTGTTCTCTTGCTTCAAGGAAATAACAGAGACAGAAATGCCCCACGTACAGCTTATCCTACTTGCTTTTGTTTCCCAGAAGCTTAAGGGTAGAGAAGTAGGTGACTTTGACAGATGAAAGAGACAGAGACAGAGATGTTAACATCTGGCTTCTGCTGAGGCCTGCAAGGCCAAGGGCAATGGAGACAGCAGGGTCTTGGAGGGCAAAGGCTGCTGCTAGACCTGGGGAAGCTGAAACCTGGGCACTTGTGTTCCCCCACCAAGACACAAAGGCTTGGACACAGGGAGCCTCAGGTAAACTGTTCTACTCAAGCCTAGAGAGGTCATCTTCAGTATTTTAATAAGTTTAAGACTCCAGGAAGTGAGACCAAGTGACTGAGGCTGAATGTTCTGCCAGCCCAAAGATCTGGGCACTAAAAATGGTTTAATTAGAGTTAAATAAAAGAAATAAAAGTAACATTGCTTGAACATCCCAATAATGGTTGCAAAATCATACATACTAAACCTAAATTTGTTCCATCTAGGCATGAGATTGTAATAAGCAAGTAGTGTTCACCCCTATTTGTAGCAATAGCTAGGAGAATTCTCTAAGTTGAGACTTTACAAAATCAAGAAACAAAAAATAAGATTGGTTAAGCCCCTAGCATGGATGGAGAGTCCAGATGTATTTTACCGCATGTTTAGTGTAAGCGTAAACAAATACAGAGCATACAGTGGAACTCTAATATAAACTGCCACTTGCTGTGCACTAAGGGATTGGTATGAATCTGGACTGGCTAAGAGAATGTTGCCTTACTTCTCTTTGGGTCTGGATTTACTTCCTTGCATTATTGTTCAAGATAGACTGATTATTGGTGTGACTCGAGCTGAACTCGTTTCATGCTAATTTCAAAGAGACCAGTTGCTTTCCCCTAATAAGAGCTTCTTTGCTGGCAGTTCATGACTTCTAACTGAAAATGTTCATAGCTTCCTTCAAGAAAATTATTGCCAAATGATTTGTTTTAAATTTCCAAAGGTTTTCTCCTTCTTATAGACTTTAGAATTCTCAGTGGTCTACTGTATTTATTCGGAGAGAAAAATCTAATGGTTTAGCCCTATAACATTGTAATCTGGAAATTCTTCATCCTGTTGTGGCAGAGGAGAGGCACTTTAAATTTCAGATGGGGGAAGCATAAATCCAGATCAGAATCCTAGGTGCAAACAACTCTTGTTTGGGAAAAACAGAGTCTCCATAACATGGGCTGTTCATATGTAGTGGTTTTCACCTCAAGTCATTATCACATGGACTAACAAGATACTCCTTCCTGTCCTGTATGTTTTTCTTTTGAGTTTGTATTGAAATGTGTGCATGATGCTAAGCATGTACATAATCCAAACTCCATTCCCCATAAATAAAAACAAGCTGAAAATATCACTGGCAGATAACCACCATATAAACTGAAAAACGCACTTCATTTCAAAAGTGCTACTCATAAAATATCGCATCCTCCACACCTAATTCAATAGCATAAGCTGTATGCCTAAACTATACTGCTTCAAGTACTATAATTAGCTCTTAAAGAGCATTTTACATTTAATTTGTTGTATTGCATATTGCATCTATTGCCTAATATTTTCCCATGAGCATCAGCAACTTCCAAAGTGAACTCTTATTTTAACCAATCAGAGAAAGCTCACTGTTACCAAAAATAAAAATAAAAAAGCGATACGCAAATGATGAGCCATCTTAGGAAGTTTTCTGAAACAATTACTCCATTGACATTAGTAAAACCTTTAGCAGTGACATTCTAACAAATACTCTGATAGTATAGCTCTTTTAAACTCAGTCAGCCTGGTGACAACAAAACAAAACAAAACAATTCTTTATAAATCATGCAAAGCAGAGGCTATTTAACTTGCTAACTAACAGAACTATTGTAGTATGCAGCTTCTATTTATCTCAGTTAACAGGACTCTCAGAAAAATCATGAATGTAAAGATTGTATCTGAGTCAAACTCACTTCCTCCCAGTCTTTTTGTATTGAATGGCAACACACTGTTCTTTCAGACATGTAAGACATGTAATTGTTTCCTAATCTAACTTCCACCTCCAGGTATATAAGAACCTGATATTGTCTGTATCATTATTAGTTAATTTCACTTTAAATTAAATTCATTTTCCTATTTTTTTGTGTGATATTTGTGTTATACTATTACTTTTATATTTACATGTAATATATATATATGCACGCATATACACATATATATATGTAGTAACATAGTATCATAAAAACATCATTATTTGTGAATGTATATATATCCTAGGATATACTAATGCTACTGTAATTAAAATAAAAAGTCTAGATATTTATATTTATATATCACAGTAATATAGTAACATCACACATATGTATAAAACACAGTAATAGCCGGGCACAGTGGCTCACACCTGTAATCCCAGCCCTTTGGGAGGCCAAGGCAGGCAGATCGCTTGAGGTCAGGAGTTCGAGACCAGCCTGGCCAACATGGCGAAATCCTGTCTCTACTAAAAATACAAAAATTAGCTGGGCGTGGTAGTGCGCACCAGTAATCCCAGCTACTTGGGAGCCTGCGGCACAAGAAGCGCTTGAACCCGAGAGGTGGAGGTTGCAGCAAGCCCAGATTGCACTACTATACTCCAACCTGGGCAATAGAGTGAGACTCAGTTTCAAAAAAAGAGAAAAAAGTAATATTATATATATAATGCATATGTATATACGTGGAGAGACAAAATCTGGCAACTTTATTTTAATTAATATAACATTTAAAATAATCTTAGGAATCGACTTTCATGTTCATCTCTCTCTGTTTTTTTTTTTTTTTTTTTTTCCCTAAAAAGTCTTAGCTGGTATAACACCTTCAGAAATAAACAAGAAAGGCAATACAAAAAGAATAAGAACAAAAGGGAAGACAGGAAAGAAAAGGAAGGGAAGTTCAAGGGAAGGGAGAAAAAAAATTACTTTTTTTTTTTTTTTTTGTCAATTTTGTTATTAGGTTTATACTAGTTGAGTTTTTTTCCTTGGGTTCTTTATAGTCATTCTTCCTTGGAATTAATTTAGAAGAATTCACCTGTAAAACTATCTGGACAGGAGCCTTAAAAAAAACACAATTTGTAAGTACTTCTCTGGTTATCTGGTCTTTCTCATTATTGTACAGTCCATTTTACTAATTTATAGTTTCTATAAAATCATATATATCACTGAGATTTTACCATTATTAATGTAGACTTACATGTATCTTATTTTAAATTTTATAGATGTATCATTTTATGTTTCCATTCGTGTTGTTTAAATTTACCAGCATATTAAATATTTTATGTTTTAAAAGAACCCATTGTTAGCTTTTATGATTTTCCATAGATTATTAATTTGCAATTGCTCATTTATCTTTTGTATAAATTAGCTTCTTTCTCCTACTTTTCTTAAATTTAACTGCTCATTTTCAAATGTGTTGACATATTTTTTAAATTAGTTTCATTCATTCATTTTAATAATATAAACATATAGTCTCTCACTTTCTAGAATGGCTTCCTTTGGTCATTTACCATAACCTTTGATACACTGAATTTTCATTGTTCTTATGTTTTGTTTGGTTTTTAAACTATCTAGGCTATCTGGAAATCATCTCTTTCATTCAAAAATTGCTTAAATGTAATTTATTTTCCTTAAACTAGGACTACTAATTTCTCTTTTAAACTTATTTTGCCTTGTTTTTACTGAGTCCATTTTAAAGTTCAAACTCAGACTCAACTAATTCAAATTTCCCTTAATTATCTTTTTACTAGTATTTCTCTTTGGCTGTCTTTCTGTTTCTGAAATCTTTGTCATAGGTGTATTAAATTTCTTGCTTCTGTCTACATCTCATCTTTTCTTTCATCATTTTTTATCTGTATCTATTTATTTAGGCTCTTGGAGAATTTAGTGAACATTTCAAACTTTTAAAGTTCAATTTGCTATCATAGACAAACCTTTCTTCACAACCTCTTTTATTGCTTTTAATTTGGCAATCACTTTTAAACTCTTCTTTAAATTACAGTTGAATTACTCTTAGGATTTTTTTCAATACTTACCATGTCATTTATATAGATACAATGTTTCTTTGAATCTTACTGAGTATACATAAAAGAGATTCAAAATTTACTACCTTTTTTTTCTAATAGTAAGCTCCAATGTTTCAGAGCAGTCCCCTTTCTTTGAACTAAAATAACTGATGTGTCTGATGATTTTTCTGTCTCTTTGGGCACACCTGCGGCAATGGAAATTAATTTCTTGTTGCCATAATTACAAGCTGATATGGAACTGTCAAAACTATGCAGGTCTCTATGTAAGTCTTTCAAGCGTAAAAACACATAAATATAAAAAGTTGAGATTTGCTTGAATAATACTTTGCTAGTTCAGAGGTACAGTGGCCTGGAGAAAAATAGGAAGTATCTGAAGCCAAAGACAGCAAGTAACGGCCAGGAATTACTGGCAGAAGGCCACCATTCTTTGCCTGGCACAGTTGCATTTGTTACTAACCAACCAAAGAAGAGCCCCACTCCTTACCTACTGGGCCAAGTAGGCAGGGAATAAATGCCGCTTTGGGCATCTCCACTTGCCATGACCTCCTGGAATCAATTGTGTTTCCCAGAAGCAGTAATAGGATCCATATTGTCGCACTGGCTTTGGACAGGGAAGAAGGGGAAAGGGCTGATAGCCTACTGAGATTTTGCCAGGCCTTTTGTACAGGTTGCCAATACTTCACCTATAGAGGATCATGTGTCCAATCAACCATTTCTTTATGTCAATCCTGTTCATCCAAGCAAACAAAAATTCCTCAACGAATCTCATGTGAGAAAACCATGGGTTATCAGAATTGATTAAAGTTATGTCTTACTTTTATATTCCACTGGTCATTTCATCAGTAGTCATATGTGCCTCATTAACAATCTGTATTAATATAGAGGTTTTTTCCTTTTTGGCACTAAAATGCCATCCTAAGATATAATCCTATGCTTTCAATTTTATGTCTACTTCTGGCTGTGATGTTTCTGAAAACAGTGCCTAACAACTGGGTCAGTTTGTCCACTGACATCTGGGAAAATGCTAGACTTACTTTGGTCCATGAGTGGAAGAAAAGTCACATAGAAGCATATGGTCTCTTCACATTTTCCCAACTTCTGGCAACTTCCAAAACTGCTGCAAAGAGTGGTTGGTGCCAGCACTTCAGAGATCACTTTAGCCTTTTTGTTCAGAGAGGACATATTTCTCTCTGTGAATTAACCATTATACATTCTACCACAATGTGCATAAAAGAATAATATTTTAAATCTAAAGAGTAGACTGCACTAGAGGTACAGCTTTTATAACAAAGGGAACAATTTCATTTGTATTGAATATCATTGAAACTGTTTGATGATATTACTCTAAGACATATATACTTTCTTGATAGTAAAAAGCAACAAAATATTAAGGAATGAGTTGAATGTTTTCGGATAAAATGTAAGGAAATAGGAAAATATATAAAAATCTCTCGAGGTAAATCATCAGAAAGATTTTTTTAGATTCTCTTTTATATTGTCTTCTACTTCCTACCAAAGAAATTGTTCCCTCCTAAGCTTTTGATATTCAGTCTCTTACACACATTACAAGTACTTTTATCTGGACACTTGTTATGCAATTGAAAAAAGGAGGCACTCGTGAATGAAACCAATAATACAAATATTTTTCATTTAACACGAGATACTGATAATGCACACCTAGAGATATACTCTCAAAAATTTCATGAACCAACTCACTACACTCCTCTATGACACTTCTGGGGAAGAAACCTTCATTTTTATGCTCATGCACTCTGATTTTGCTTTGCATTGTTTTTATTTGTTTGTTTTACATTACATTAACTGTTTGACAGAGGAATAGAAATCATCAGGTATGGGAAATTTCCCTCACTTGTACATTCCAAAATGTATTTTCCTAAATCAATATATAACAGATAATGTTCTAAGAAAATGCATTGGCCATTTGCCGTGAATTCTTTTCAAGATTCTCTGGGTACAAAGACAGGCCTAATGATAGCAAGGAAATGCAGGCAGAGATGACACAATCTACCACCCCCTTGCAGATCGGCTTTTTCTAAGTCAGAAGGGGAAGCTGGCTGTATAAAAGCTAGATTACCAGAAATTGAGGATGATATGTCTATATTAGCCATCCCATTGATTGTCTGATTATGAGCTAATCTCATTCACTAAATCTACACTGTCTTCATCCTTTGCTCTTGACGGGAAGTCTTCCCTGAAGATATACAATCAGTTGAGGACACTGCTTCAGTAAGGATTACCTCTAACTACATGGAATAAAACTCCACTAAGAGTGACACTATTTGTCTGGAAAACAAGAAGATACTATCCAGGCTAGTGCAGCTGCTCAGCTCAAAAATATTACCAACAACCTGGCTGTCCATCTTTCCATCCTGTTTTCTTTAGTGGTGTTGGACCTCATCCTCAGGATTATAGCCTCATGATCACAAAGTTATTGCTACACTCTAGGTATAGAACCTATCTTATAGGGAGGAAGGGAAAAAGCAATGAAGAACAGTTGGTACCTCTAAGAAAGAAGACAAAAACCTTCCTTAAATCCAGCAAATTCTCTGTAATCCTTATTAGCCACAGCTGTGTGGTGTGGCCACCACTAGGTTCAGGATGTCTGAAATACTGAATTATTTTAGATGGGTTGGTTGCCTCCCTTAAGGAAATTGGGAAATTTTTAGTAAGAGAGACAAAAAATAGATATTAGATAGTCAAGGAGCATTTTATGCTGAACAGCCTTCCCTGACAGATGCCTCTTCTTTGGTCTAAGTAATGATATCTTTTGAGGCACTGGCTCTGTAATACCAGCTGATTCCTATTGGTGCAGATGAGTTGGACTTATGGGTTCTCTCAGTATCTAAGCAATACAAATATTATTTCTTCTTTAAATAATCATTTAAATAGATTTTGTTTCACATACATCACATACATTTTGCTACATTCTTCACATTAATGATTTAAAACACTTTATACAATGTACTTACTCATGACATTCACTATAAAATCTCTGTTGAATTCACTAGTTCAAATCTTTTACACAATCTTCAAGGACATAATTCCCTCCATCACTTTAACATATCAGAATATCTCACTTTATATCTACTTTATTTAAAGTATTAAAACCATCTCTTCCCTTCTAACTGCATCTTTCCTCAAAGCCCTAGTTGACCTTGCTTTTTGTCTATAAGAGAAAGAAAATGTCTACTCTTCAACTTTAAGTTGAATTATTGAAATTATTGAAAATGCAATTATTGAAATATAATGTTTCTTGAAAATAAACTTTTTATTTTAGAATCGTTTGTAATTTACAGAGAAAATTGCAAAGATAGTAAAGGGCATTTCCATAAGCCCCACACCCAGTTGCCCCTATTATTAACATTTTACATTAGTATGACATATTTGTCACAAGTGATGAGCCAATATTGATACACTATTATTAAAGTCTGTATTCAGATTTCCTTTGATTTTTACCTAACGTCCTTTTTCTGTTCCAGGATCCCATCCAAGACACGATATTACATTTAGTTTTCATGTCGCTGTTAGTCTTCTTTTGGTTGTGACAGTTTCTCATACTTTCCTTGTTTTTGTGACCTTGATGATCTAGAGGAATACTAGTTATCTTATAGAATGTTCCTCAAATGGGACTTGTCTGAATGATTAGATAGGCTGGGCATAGTTGTTCATGCCTGTAATTACAAAACTTTGGGAGGCCGAGGTGGGCAGATCACTTGAGGTCAGGAGTTTGAGACCAGCCTGGCCAACACGGTAAAACCCCGACTCTACTAAAACTACAAAAATTAGCTGGGTGTGGTGGCAGGCACCTGTAATCCCAGCTACTAGGGAGGCTGAGGCAAGAGAATCACTTGAACCCAGGAGGCGGAAGTTGCAGTGAGTGAAGATCACACCATTACACTCCAGCCTGGGCAACAAGAGTGAAACTTCATCACACACACGCGCACACACACACTCACACACACAAAGACAGGGCTTACACATCTTGAGGATGAAAGCTAGAGAATTAAAGTGTCATTTTCATCACACCACATCAGGGGTACATGCCAGCAATAAAACTTGTTGATGTTAACTTTGATCACCTGGATAAGGTAGTGTTTTCAGGATTCTCCCCATAAAGTTATTTCTCCTCTCCTTTTTTATGTTGCATTCTTTGACAAAGGTTACTTGACACAGCCTACACTTAAGAAGTGGGAAGTTAGCCTCCTCTTCCTTGAGGAGAGAATATCTACATTAATTATTTGGAATTCCTCTGCATGGGATATTTATTATCCCTCACTAATTTATATAGTCAAACATTTATTTATGTCAGTGTGTACTCATGGGTATTTTTTTAAGCTTTGGATTATAACACAATACTACAATATTTCCTTGCTCAAATTGCTCCAAATGTGGCCATTGGAAGCTCTTTCAGTTCTCTGCTGTGTACTGTGACGTATTCCCATCATTAGTGTCTGTATTATTATTATTTTTTTAACATTTCTTTATCTTTAGGCACTACAAGATGTTTCAAGCTTATCTTGTATATTTCCTGCCCTAGCCCTAGAATCGGCTACTTCTCTACGGAGTTCTGGCTCCTAGAGAATAGCATTAGAAACCAAGATCTGGATGCTAGGTGCAAATTTACTTTTAAGTGACAGCTGCAATGTAATGAGAAACACATGGAAATTAGATTCAAACCTGGAAAGAGAAAATAGAGGTTCAAAGCCTGATTCCATCATTTTCTAGCTGTGTGATCTTGGCTATGTTACTTAGCTTCTCTAGCCCTTAGTTTCTAATGTGGTAGCAGTACTAATAGCTAACATGTAGAATAGGGTTTCTCAACCTTGGCACTGTTGACATTTATGCCAGATAACTATTTGCTGTAATAAGCTGTCCTGTGCATTGCAAAATGGTTAGCAGCATCCCTGGCCTCTGCCCACTAGTTGCCAGTAGCTTGTACCAGTCATCAAAATAAAAAATGATTCCAGATATTGCCAAATGTCCCCTGAAGGGCAAACTGCACCCAGTTGAGAACCACGGCTGTACAATTCCATGAGATTGATATTATTTTACAGCTGAGGAAAAGGTAAAGAAGGAGGTAAGAAATTCACCCAAGGTTTCATAGCTAATTGGATGCAGTACTAGGGTTTAAGCCCAGAGAGACTGACTTTTAATCTCCTGATCTTAAGCATACCACAACTGCCTCTGTAAATGATAGGGGTAATAATTCTGCCCTTTCAGAGTTATAATAATTAAATGAGACATCATCTGTAAGAACATCTTACAAGGTACTTAGTAGAAGAGGACTTCAATAGATGTCAGTGGAATCCATAACTGAAACCCCTGCTGCCTCCACAGCAAGCTTGCTCCACTACACTTGCTCTAGTATTGTCTTTAGTTCTTCCTTCTACAAGTTCTTTTTACCTTCTGCCTACAAATGTGCTCAGATCTTTCCAACCTGAAGAGTCTCTCCTTTGATTAGATCCCTCTTTCAAGTTATCAAACAAATATTCTTAATACCACATTCATATTTATTTTCTTTTCTTTATCATTAACTCATTTCATAGTGCTTTAAAATCTTGATTCATTTCTGCCTGTGAGCA
Source organism: Rhinopithecus bieti (assembly GCF_001698545.2). Taxonomy (NCBI): domain Eukaryota; kingdom Metazoa; phylum Chordata; class Mammalia; order Primates; family Cercopithecidae; genus Rhinopithecus; species Rhinopithecus bieti. Next base: position 373,427 of record NW_016827678.1, read on the forward strand.
CATATTAACCTAATCCAAAAGGCATGATAGCCCAATAAAAGGGTTCAAGGGACATATGCTTTCACAGTTGATTTGTACAGATAAAAAAGCTGAAGCAAGAAATGTTTCATGAATTGCTAAGGCCACGTAACTACTGTGCACATAGTACTTGCTACAAAAGTCCTTTATGCCTTCATTCATATGGGTCTCTACCTCACATGAAGTTGCTGAACATGCCTCCTTGAAATGGTCTTTTTTGATTTTGTTGACATCTATTCTTTTTCTGCTACCTTTCCAATCTCTCTTATCTCTCTTTTTCCACATTCTTGATGAGTTTCCTTTCTGCTTTTACTCATATATGTATCAGCAAAGTTATTCCCTTAGCTATGCTTAATATCTTTTCATTAGTTATATACTATCTCTCACAACCTCAACAGTCATCTATATTTCTTTCAGATCTGCACCTCTTAACTACCCCATATTTTGAGTCACTGATCCACAGTTTTAACTGCCTATAATGAAATCTGTAAGTTAGATTTCCTACAACTAACCAAAACAGAATTATCAAATTTTCAAAGTGAAAGTCATTTTATTCCTAAAATATTATTTTAGTGTACCTATTTTCTTAATGGGAAAATTAAATCATTGCTATCTCTTCTATTTCTTAACTCTATCACCCTTGTTTTAAAATTTGTCAAATTCCATAGATTTTCACCCTTGTAAACTCTTCAATATATATCCATTTAATTACAATTTCTATCACTTTTTTGTTTGTTTGTTTGTTTGTTTTTTACTATTGCCTGGAACATTTACATAATTCAATGAATGGTCTCCTGCTTCAGACTTTCCTTCCAGACTTTCCTTCCCTAAATCATCTTGGAAAATCATGACGATTCACTTGGTTAAAAACAGCCCTCACAATGTGATGGGCCCTATTCGAAAGTGGGCAGTGGCATCTTCGTGGTTGCTCTTCAATACGTAGCCACCAACCATTTGTGGCCTATTGAGCCCGTTGAAATGCGGTACCAAAACATAACCAGATAAAAAGTATAAAATACAGAGTGGGTTTTGAAGACAGTCCAAAAAAAACCCTAAAATATCTTTAAAATAATTCTAATGGAGATTACATGTTAAAATGGTCATATTATGAATATACTGGGTTAGGTAAAGTGCATTGATAAAATGAATTTTACCTTATGAATTGATTAATAGAAATTTGAAATTATATATGTACTTCACATTATATTTTTGTTTTTTTGCCAACCTAGACAACTAAGAATGCATTACTTGATCATATAAATTCTACTATAATTTCCCAACTTTCTTTCCCAACTTTTTCCCCATTATTTCCATATACATACCATGTATGCCATTCATTTTAGATAATTGTTATTCCTGACCATGCCCCCCTCTTTATCATCTTCATGTCTTTTTCACATTGTTCACTCCTGATAGAGCATACCATCCCCTATCCCTGCCTATCAGTCCGGACCCTTGTCAGCCAGTAACTACAACCTAATTCAAGAGGGCTTGAACAAAATATCACTTTATTGGCTTATATAGTTGAAAAGTCTAGATGTCAGTTTGAGAAACAGTTGGATCTGGGAGAGTTAAATACTATTTAACCCTCATTCTATCACTATCATTTTCATTCTCATTCTATCACTATATCTTTCTCTCTAGCCCTGCATCCCATCACTCTTGGTCTTCATCTCTTGTCTCTACTTTCTTTTGTGTTGGCTTCAATTTAATTTCAAGATCTCTCCATGTACTAATCTTCTATAGCTCCAACTTTAACAATCCCAAAAGAAAAAAAGTAGTTTTTCACTATCCTAGGTCGTGTCTCTTCAAGGGAATAATTGTTAGCTGACTGGCTAGGCTTTGGACATGCAAATCTTGGAAACAAGAATGGGTCAACCCACCCAACCAGACAGCATGCAGGTAGGAGAGAGGTTATCCCCAGAAGAAAATCAAGATGATAATACCAGAAGACAAAGAAATGGCTTCTGAGCAGAACTAACAGATATAATTACATTATCAAACTTCATCATTTCTATAAATTTTCAACACAAACTATTTCAATAAAGGAAAATTTACATTTATGTTCCAAAGCTCTATAGACCATTCTAAACAAAACAAAATCTCCTGATTTGAGAGAAAGCCTTGTGTTATATTCCAAATACAAATGGTAGATCATAAGAATCACTTGTAGGCATTTTATAAACAGTGCCAACACCCACCCAGGAGCACCACTGGGTCACTTTCAGATCCCTGACCTCTTACGATTGTTTGTTTGGAATTTATCTTCCTTAACTTGTACGGTAGGTGCTCACTAAATATTTTCTTAAATTAATACTAACAGATGCTTTAATTATCTGATAACTAATCTATATATTTCAGAGGAGTTTCACCTCAACACCTTTGACCAAATTGCAAATTAATTGACTAATCACATTTTGATACTTTTCACAGTGAATGCAGAAACCGTCATAGAATGTTCTCTGATTGAAGAAAGAAAAACAAAGAGATCTGTGGAAGAATTCATTTCTCGTCAACAATGGCCAGAGTATATGTTATTTCAGAGTTCTCCAGAAAATGCAAAGACTTTCCAAGTTCCAGAGAAGACAGAAAGGACCTTTATAAAACCATTTCTTTAAAAAAGAAGCAGAAGACAAAACTGAGTGCCTGAGGGTCCGACTTCCCCGCCATCCACTCTAGCATAGGAGCCAAGAGTCTTCTTGAGAAAAATTTTAGTTTTGGTAGAGATCGTGCGTAACTTTGAATACTCACTTAATTTCCATTTCACCATGTGTAAAAGGTAAGTAACATCTACACCAATCTATATCACAGGAACTGAACAAGATAAAGTAATATAAAAATAATCTATGTGAAAGATAACATTTTATGAACTGCAAAGTTCCACACTATTATCAGGTTGGAACAAACTATAAGATCAAAACATTTTCAAAAGAAGTAAACTTCGGCTGGGTACGGTGGCTCAAGCCTGTAATCTAAGCACTTTGGGAGGCCGAGGTGGGTGGATCACAAGGTCAGCAGATGGAGACTATCCTGGCTAACACGGTGAAACCCCGTCTCCACTAAAAATACAAAAAATTAGCTGGANAAAAAAACTGATCATTTTTACCAGTGCACATTCTTTCAAGTAGTGAGTCACATGTCAAGAACAACAGAAATTGTTAAAATGTTTACTCTATCATTTACATCTGTTTTATATTTTATACTGGAAATTAACACTGAAAACTGGAAATTAATACAAAGACTGGATGATTACTATCTATACTAGGGGAAGCAGTAACTGAGAAACCCCTGAGTTGTAAGCTTTGTGATATTTAAAAAGCCAGAAGAAAAAAGATCATTAAAAAAAGAAATCTGAAAGCCAAAATCTGAGATGCTGAAGGCTCCTACAATTCAGGGACAGATTGCAAGTGATCTGCGCCCAAACAGAAGTAAATAAGCTACAAAACCAAACTGTTCCTTTCTTTCTATCAACTGGACATCCTTTTATCACTGCACCGGAAGGCTGCATCAGAAAAATACCCCTTAATTAGTTTCATCTGTGTTTATCATGAGTAATATTTTTTAAATAGATCTTCCAGTGACCTTTTCTTTTCCTCACTACCGATTTGACATGGTTTGTTTTTCAATCATCTCTGTGAGCTTGTGCCAGGCGAGGCTGTGCCTTCTTATCTCACAGTCTGGGGTTCAGGTAGTGACACTGTGGAGTTCTAGCTGTGAGGTCTATGGGAGGTACTTTTGTACTAAACAAGTATAGACCTTGGATACTCCAATAAAAGGTCGGCATTGTCACTTCAGGGTTCTCTTTTCTCATGGTAGCCTGGCAACCAAACTGCGTCTCTTTGATGGAGGGCGTTCCTACTAGAAAACAGCTTTATGAAAAGTGTCAGGGTCATCTTTAGAAACCCAAAGAAAACAAAACAAACCCCCCAAAAAAAAGCCTACCACCAAGAAGGCAAAGAAAAAAAAAGTCTGCACAACTCAATTATTCAGCTGCACACAACTGTGCCTGTCAGGTCTTGGTAACAACACTCACTTGAATTTAATTAAGTTTGTCCATGTAGCCTGTGAACTGCTCGCCAGACCTGCTGGAAGGGGATGAAAAGCCTGACGGCAGGCCCCGTGAGGCCATTGTTGATAAGGAAGGGCACAATATTCTCAAGTTAGGTAAATTCCCATCCCCTTGCACACAAAATGAGCTGGGGAATAACCTTTTGAAGGAAGTGTCAGAAAGTTGGGTTGCCTGAGAGCCAAGACAGAGGAGAACTTTTCCCACCAACAACATACCACCCTGTCTGGAGGCAGTGTGCTGCATGGTAAAGTGCCTGGCCTTTGGAAAGCTAATGGCCTTTGGAACTTTGAAGTCAAACAATTAGATTGAAATGCCAGCTCTGCCACTTACTCTTTCTATTATTTTGGGGAGGTTAAGGAACCTCGCTGAGTGTCAGTTTCTTTATTTGTAAGCTAGGAAGTCAAAACTACCTGAAAGTTTATCAGGATTCAGTGAGGTCCTACTGGTAAAATGAGATACTGTTGGCTCTCAATTACTCTTCTCCTTATTTCTCTACTTAAATCCTCTAATGTGTATTCCCATTTATTATAAAATAATTTTCAAACTTGAAAACATGATAGAATACTTCTAAAATCAAACCTTGGCAGTACATGCCTGTTACCTCCAAATGCCTGTCAGAACTACCTGTCTTCTCCCATGTGCCTTTTTCTGCTGCTGTACCTGTCCACACACTTTTAATCTCTTGACTAAAACATATTTTCCAGTCATTCTTCAAGACCCTATTGAAGTATCCCCAAGTCTTGCCTTAACTCTCCAAGGCAGAATTAACCACTCTGGGCCTTGGGTTCCCGGAGCACTTTGTATTTTTCTCAATTAAAAAATTTTATCTTCTAGATTGACTTGCTTTTAGTTTCTCCTCCAACAAACCATAATCTCCAACAAACCTAAAAAGGACTGGTTGACAACCATTTATTTTTATATTATTCTAATATTTAACAAAGGGTTCAATAAATATTTAACTGATGAATAGGTAATTTCCTGAGCATCTTTATTTAAGCCACTTTAAAATTTACATTTAAAATGTTCTAGAAAGAGACGCTTACTATTTTTTGGCATCATCCTAAATTAGCATATGATACTCATATAAAATGAAATGTAAAACATGATGAAGAGTATTAAAATAAGAATAAAAGAGTTGAAAAGTAAATAAATACTAATTTCTAATCTATAGACAGCTTAGTCTGAGTATGCTGAAAGCTTCTTTGTAATAAAATAACAAACCCAGTGCAGATATGGTAATTACTAGAAATTTTACCTATACAAATATTTTTACAAAAATATTTTTGTAAAATATTTTTACCTATACAAAAATTTTTACCTATACAAATATTTTCAAGCAGTTTCATAAAAATCAAATTATTATTTTGATTTTAATTTTATTTTGATTGAGTAAAATTATTTTGATTTGCTTTAAAAAGAATTTTAAATTGTTTTGATTAATTTGATTTTAATTTAATAAGTTCCNACCTATACAAATATTTTTACAAAAATATTTTGTAAAATATTTTACCTATACAAAATTTTACCTATACAAATATTTTCAAGCAGTTTCATAAAATCAAATTATTATTTTGATTTTAATTTTATTTTGATTGAGTAAAATTATTTTGATTTGCTTTAAAAGAATTTTAAATTGTTTTGATTAATTTGATTTTAATTTAATAAGTTCCTTTCTTTCTGAAAAGTTTATTCTATTGAAAAAAGACACAATTAGAACCACAAATTTATAACATTTTAGAATTCAAAATGCCTTAGATAGTTGTGAGTTCTCCACTCTAATTTTTTTTTTCACAAGTAAGAAAATTAGAACTGAGAAATGTTAAGAAACAGGCGAAATTTTGCTACTAGTTTGGATACTATTCAGAGCCAGACGAGAATTGAGTTATCTTGTTCCCCCATTTAAATCTCTCTTTCCAGCATGACACTGAAAGGAAGAACCAGCTGGTGATACAGAAATGGTGGGCATCTTGGGAAAACGTGAACATTTTACCATTATGGATGTCTTCCATAATGAGCTCGCCCTCCTTAGACCTAAGCTTCTAGGAAGCTTAGAATAAAGAGAATCGTATTTCATCCACAACTAACTTGAAAATCAAATTTCACTATTAATCATCATTCTTCATGTTATTATTAACATATATGGCTAGCATTTAGAATTAAATCTTGACTTCTTATCATGGCTGATATTACATCTGCCTTTCTCTTACTCCAGCTATGCAAAGCGTGGCCCATGAACCAATACCCAACTGCAAAGGCGAGAATAAGAAACTGGTACAGCTTTTTGACCTTGCTACAACACCCACATGTAAGATTGGTGGGCCCATCTTACTGAGCAGGGTATATTAATCGCCTATATATATGCTTTCAATGAATGTGCAACAGTTTTTATAATTATTTTTTTCTTGTACTGGTACTGATATAAGTACCAGTATCAAAATACAATTTCATGATGCTGAACATAATTAAAGTATATGGGCTTGTATTTTGTATGTGGATTTTCTTCATTCTGTCTTATAGTAAATACTTTTTATTGTATTTTAGAAAAAAAAGTTGACCCTCATTCATGCTCTAGTCTCACCATTTGGTTACTCCGATCTTCCAGCAATCCAAGTTCTCTCTGTCTTTGCACTCATAATCTTTCCTTGAATATCCTGCCCACAGGTCTCCTCAGGGCCAGCTCCTTTCACTCCAATCTCAGTAGAAATGTTACCACAGCAGGGCAATCCTCTTACCACTTTCACTCTAGGTAACATATCGCCTTTTAGTGTGACCCTTCATATTTACAGCATACATTTTTAGGTCATACCATTACTTAAACTTCCTTTGCTTTTTTGTTTCTTTAAGTGCTTATTGTCTGCAGGGAATTTGTGTAGCTCAGTTATAGCCCTGGTTCTTAAACATATTATCAGTTTATCAGCATATGTGGAATGTTGCTAAAGGAAGCCTGGATGTTGTTTCAGGCCCATTACAAAAGCTAAATTGTTCTCATCCTTGCCACAGGCCTATAATGTAGGTATTATTATCTCCATTAATAGTTGAGGAAACACATTCACAGACATTAGACTCTCACCTAAGATTATACAGCCCCACTGGCATTTCTAATTCCTAAACTTCCCACCTGCGGTAGGTAAGAAACTCTTTCAAACATTGACATCAGTAGTAAATTAACAAAACAGCCAATAAGAGGTATTCAATTATTTTGGAACATTTTCTATTCATAATTTCCATAACTTCTAATCTTGTGACTAATTTGCTATTAGGCAGACTAATTCTGATATAGGCAGAAGAGACATATATGATGTATTTTAAACTAAAATCAAGATAATTGTTTCTTCTATAAACAAGTGCTCTTCAAATTATCACATTAGAGGAGCCAGATTTAGCAAATAAAATATAGGATCCCCAGTGAAATCTGAATTACAAGTAAACAATAAATAATTTTGGTACATAGGGCATATGCTAAATACTTCTTTTAAAAATTAATTAGTTGTTTACCTGAAAATCAAATTTAACTGGGTATTCCTTATTTTGTCTGGCAATCCTAATTCAGGAGTAAATTCAATAATTGTAGTCACAAATATCAGTGGCTATTCCATGAATGGACTGAAGTTTAAATGCAGCCAAGGAAGTTGTATTAGAGGTCTCCAGAGAAATTTAACATATGTACATATATATTTATATTTACATACCTATAGACATTTTTACACGCATACATTATATATATCCCTTTCTGTGCCTTTTTGTTCTATTTGGGTCCTCAACAGATTGGGTGCTGTCCATGCACATTGGTGAGAGCATCTTCTTTACTCAGTCTACTTATTCAAATGCTCATCTCTTCCAGAAACACCCTCACAAACAGATAGAAATCATGTTTTACCAATTATTTGGGCACGCTTTAGCCTAATCAAGTTGACACATAAAATTAACCATTACAGATGTGCTGCAGGAATATGCAAATTTCTTACAAAACAGTGTACAAGGAGTTTCTGAACACATCTCTGAACAACTGCATATCTAGGAGGGCTTATGCCACCCAAGTAGATTATTGGGTGGGATTATTTTCTAGAAATAAACCAAGTGTTTGTTTCAGGATGACAGCTTAAAAAGGAACTAGAACAATTCATCATTTAAAAAAAAAAATAGACAACCAAGGAGTACTTTACTAACAGCAAATAAATCTGTGAAAATGATTATATAATAGTTATCAGCTGCTTTGAATTTCCACTGAGGTCAGAAGAAGAAATAAATGACTGAAGCTAGGGCATGAGATATTTAGTTTATTTTGGACATAGCATTTAAGGACTTCCTGAGAGTAAAGTTTCTCAAAGTTTTTGTGTGGCATCCTTTGATTTAAAAAAAAAAAAAAAAAAAAAAAAAAAAGAGCACTATCTGGCTTCAGTCAATTCCTTTGACAAATCAGGACTGGTTTCAGCTGTAGGCCAAAGGCACTATGTCAAGGATATGAAATGAGAGAAGAGTGATTTGGATCCCATAGATGTCAAGGAATAAAAATCTCACCATAATCAAGGTCATGCTGTTACAGTTTGTTGTAGACTTTCCTAAACTGCATATAAACACCCATGAATCAAGTTGTTACCAGGGCCTATAATTACTTTTGGGAAACGTTGCATATCGTAACTTAGTCTTAGTGTCACAATACACATTAACACATTCCAGAGTGTAAAAATTCCAATTGTCTTTATTCAAAGTTTCCTAAAGTGCGAAACCAAGGAAATGCCTCACTCTCCTCCTACCCTCCCCAATTTTTTTTTTTCAAAATTACCTATTAACAAGTTGCAGAAAATTGATATTTTATAGCAGCCCATTTTGTGTTGATATGAAAGGAATACCTGAAGCTGGGTAATTTATAAAGAAAAGAGGTTGTGCCAGACACATGGCCCAGGCATGTACATCAGGCTGTTTCCACTCATAGCAGTGAAGGGGAACCAGTGTAAGCAGAGATGACATGTTGAGAGGAAGCAAAAAAGAGAAGAGGGAGGTGTCAGTCTCTTTTTCAACAACCAGCTCTTGCAGGAACTAATAGAGTGAGAACTCACTCACCACAGGGAAGGGCATTAATCTATTCATGAGAGATTTTCCCCCCATGACCCAAAAAGCTCCCATTAGGCCCCACTTCCAACTCACTGGGATCAAATTTTAACATGAGATTTGGGGAGACAAACACTCAAATCAGAGCAACAATGTTTGGAACTTTCGTGTATCTGAATTCTGTAAGAAAGTTTAAATATGGCCCCTGCTTCAACCTCTGAAGAAGCACCTGACAGCAACGCCTGCTGAAAGCCAATCCTGCCCAATGCTGTGTCATGAGGGCTGAGATTTGGTGTCTTGACACTAGCCATGCCCGCTGGACGGTGGAAGCTCCAGAGCCCTAACTATTAATGTGCAAGTCAGAGGCCATAGCCACTAAGTTCCCTTAACCACTAAAGTCCATATAGCTATCCTCCAGAAATTTAATGCAGTAGCACAGGAGACCCCCTGTTGAACATCTAGTAACAACCATCACCTAAGATCATGGGGGAGTCCAGTTTGAATAGACTCTGAATCTGGAATAAAAGGAAATTCTAGTTCACCTCTAATGCCATTCTTAAATGTCTTTACCTTACTTCCCAACAACCCCTTAAGAGCTGTTTGGTTTTCTTGCTGTATTTGCCTCTTCTCAAAATCACTTAGCAGGTAGCAATACACAAAGAAACTTCTATAAATAAAGACATGCCACCCTTCTAAGTACCTCCAACAAGTAAATGAGATGACAACAGGGAGGATGCATGCAATTATTGTATAACTCCATTATGCGAAAGTGTAAGTCTTTCTTCCTCTGTGAATTTTTATTTACTCTATTGACTAGGTTAAAGTACCCTAAGATGTCTTTCTCAAAATTCCTTGCCCTTTTTTTAAAATTGATATTTTCAATTGGGTTATATGTTCTTGGGTGGGCAAAAGTTTTATTTCTCATTCACCACTATCTCAGTACTTAGTGCATTGTGTGATACACAATAAGTATGCAATACATGTTTTAAATTTGATTCCGTTTCTTCATATTATCTCCAGATTGGTGCCTGATTAGGTGAATGAATAAATGTTTTCCTTTAATAAAACAAATAAATGTTAAAAACATTAAGAAAGCCTGAGAAAAATACATAAAATAAGTGGGAAAAAAATCACCCATTACTCATACTCACAAATGGGGTATGTATGGCCAATGTCAACATTATTAGCTGGAATTGTTGGGACAATTGGCTGTAAGCCAAGCCAATGATGAAACCTTGCTCTTGTACTTGGAGTTCCGGAATACATAATCCTGCCTCCATAAACCCATCCAACCTTATTTCTCACTGCTGACTAATAAGAACTTTGTGACCAAGACAAGTTCTTATATATGCATCTCTCTCATATGCCTGCACACACATATGGAATTATTCCTACATTTGTAACTTAATTCAAGAGTTCTCTAGTCTTTAATTCCCTCTCTTTGTTTGTCCATATGGATGTGCGTGTGTGTGTGTGTGTGTGTGTGTATCACCTATCCTTCCAGGGTCTACTCAAGGCTTTTCCTAAAAGCCTCACTCCACAATAATCTCTATTTCTGTAAGTTTCTTTTCTTCTTTCTTTTTTTTTTAAAGAGATGGGGTCTCACTCTGTTGCCCAGACTAGAGTGCAGTGGCACAATCACAGCTCACTGTAACCTTGACCTCCTCCCATCTAAGCCTCCCAAGTACTTGGGACTACAGGGATGCACCATTACCTGTGCCTAATTTATTTTCATTTTTTAGAAACAGAGTCTTGCCATATCTCCTAGACTGACCTCAAACTCCTGGCCTCAAGTGATCCTCCTGTGTAGCTGAGAAAACAAATGTGAGCCACAATGCCTGGTAGTAAATTTCTTTTTAATATCTGCAGAGCAGTTAGCACCTTACATACCACCACGCCCTCTTATTGCTCATGAAATTTAATTCTTTACTATATCCATATAATTTTATATGTCATCTGACTGGTTGTTTACATATGAATCACTTGTTTGAGTATATTAAAATAGTAAATATCTCAAAGTTCTTTTATAACAGTATTTATTATGAAATTGCTTTTGTGCAATGAATGGATTATACAAAAATTAACATTTGAGACCGAACTAATTTTATTAAAGACTAATAACCATACAGCATCTATTTCTGAATGCTTTGCCATTAGAAGACAGGATGAGGAAATGGTAAATAATGTGTTATGTAAGAGGCACTCTGGGTAATATTTCACTTGTATTATAAAATTTAATTGCTGAAACTTACTATGAGGTATATTATCATAGTTCTTTTTATAGATAAGAAAATTGAGACTTAGAAATGTATTTGGTGAGAATATCTATCTACCTAACATAAAATCTGTGCCTTAATTTAAGTGTATCTTCTAAATATACATAAATGCACACACACACACACACACAGACACACACAAAGAAAGACAGAAATGCAGAGACACAGAGTCAGAATTTGAACTGCTGCTTGAAATCTATGAACAGTATTAACTTATTCACTTTTTCTAAATCTATTGGGATTTACATCTACTTTACTCTTAACCTTTGTCTGAGAATGAGGGAAGATTTCTCTGTTAATATAAAATACATCAGGTTTCTGTTTTTAGAAGCACCCTGATATGGTTTGGCTGTTTCTCCACCCAAATCTCATCTTGAATTGTAGCTCCCATAATCCCCACGTGTCATGGGAGGGACCCAGTGGGAGGTAATTGAATCATGGGGGTAGGTTTTTCCCATGCTGTTCCTGTGATAGTAAATAAGCCTCATGAGATCAGATGGTTTTCTAAAGAGCAGTTCCCCTGAACACGCTCTCTTGCCTGCCACCATGTAAGACTTGCCTTTGCTCCTCCTTTGCCTTCTGCTGTGATTGAGAGGTCTCCCCAGCCATGCAGAACTGTGAGTCGATTAAAGCTCTTTTTCTTTATAAATTAACCCAGTCTTGGGTATTTTTCATAGCAATATGAAAATTAACTAATACAGTAAATTGGTACCAGTAGAGTGGGGTACTGCTATTAAGATACCCAAAAATGTGGAAGCAACTTTGGAACAGGGTAACAGGCAGAGATTGGAACAGTTTGGAGGACTCAGAAGACATGAAGATGTGGGAAAATTTGGAGCTTCCTAGAGACTTGTTGAATGGTTTTGACCAAGATGTTGATAGTGATATGGACAATGAAGTCCAGGCTGAGGGTGGTCTTAGATGGAGATAAGAAACTTATTGGGAACTGGAGCAAAGGTGATTCTTGCTATGCTTTAGCAAAGAGACTGGTGGCGTATTGCCCTGCCCTAGAGATCTGTGGAATTTTGAACTTCAGAGAGATGATTTAGGGTGTCTGGCAGAAGAACTTTCTAAGCAGCAAAGCATTCAAGACATGACTTGGGTGCTCTTAAAAGCATTAGTTTTATGCATTCACAAAGATATGGTTTGGAATTGGAACTTATGTTTAAAAGGCAAGCAGAGCATAAAAGTTAGAAAAATTTGCAGCCTGACTATGTGATAGAAAAGAAAAACCTATTCCTGAGGAGAAATTCAAGCCAACTGCAGAAATTTGCATAAGTAATGAGGAGCCACATGTTAATCACCAAGACAATGGGAAAAATATTTCCAGAGCATGTCATGGGCCCAGAGGCCTACGAGGAAAAAATGGTTTTGTGGGCTGAGCCCAGGGCCTTGCTGCTTTGTGCAGTCTTGGGACTTGGTGCCCTGCATCCCAGCTGTGGCTAAAAGGGGTCAACATACAGCTCAGGCTGTTGCTTCAGAGGGTGGAAGCCCAAAGCCTTGACAGCTTCCATGTGGTGTTGGGCCTGTGGGTACACAGAAGTCAAGAATTGAGGTTTGGGAACCTCCACCTAGATTTTAGAGGATGTATGGAAATGTATAGATGTCCAAGCAGAGGTGTGATGTAGGGGCAGAGCCCCCATGGAGAACCTCTGCTAGGGCAGTGTGGAAGGGAAATGTGGTGTTGGAGGCCCCACACAGAATTCCCACTGGACACTGCCTAGTGCAACTATAAGAAGAGGGCCATCATCCTCCCACCCCAAAACGGTAGATCCACCAATAGCTTGCATCATGTGCCTGGAAAAAGCTGTAGACACTTAATGCCAGCCTGTGAAATCTGCCAGGAGGTGGGCTGTACCATGCAAAGCTACAGGGGCAGAGCTGCCCAAGACCATGGCAACCCACCTCTTTCATCAGTGTGACCTGGATGTGAGACATGGAGTCAAAGGAAATAACTTTGCAGTTTTAAGATTTGACTGCCCTACTGGATTTCAAACTTGCATGGGGCCCTTTGTTTTAGACAATTTGCTCCCATTTGGAACAGGTGTATTTACCCAATGTCTGTATCCCCATTATATCTAGGAAGTAACTAACTTGCTTTGATTTTATAGGCTCATAGGCGGAAGGGACTTTCCTTGTCTCAGATGAGACTTTGGACTGTAGACTTTTGAGTTAATGCTGAAATGAGTTAAGACTTTGGGGGACTGTTGGGAAGGCATGATTGCTTTTGAAATGTGAGGACATGAGATTTGGCAGGGGCCAGGGTGGAATGACATGGTTTGGCTGTGTCCCCACCCAAATCTCATTTTGAATTGTAGCTCCAGTAATCCCCCCATGTCATGGGAGGTACTCAGTGAGAGGTAATTGAATCATGGGGGCAGATTTTTCCCATGCTGTTTTTGTGATAGTGAATATGTCTCATGGGATCTGACGGTTTTATAAAGGATAGTTCCCATGCACATGCTCTCTTGCCTGCCACCATGTAAGATGTGACTTTGTTCCTCCTTTGCCTTCCACCATGATTGTAAGGCCTCCCTAGCCATGTGGAACTGTGAGTCCATTAAACCTCTTTTTCTTCATAAATTAAGCCAGTCTCAGTTATTTCTTCATAGAAGCATGAAAAAAGACTAATGCACACTCTAAATGTTATTTACTCTGTACATGTATTCATATTTAGAATAACTACTCAAATTTAATTGCAGTTAAAATTAACTTTTAATGAGAATGCATTCTAGTAAAATAGGTAAATTTTATGGTTAAACTTTCCATAAACATAGATAATTATTGCATCTAATTTACTAGATTGTTTTGGAAATGCATCAACTAATACATGTAAAATACATGCCTCATCCTAAGAAGTACAAAACAAATGTTAACTATTGTTATCATTATTTTATTGTTATCACTGTCAATCCATTAACAAAAACTCATAGTTTAACAATAAATTGTGTTCTGTTCTACCTGTATGCCATTCTGGACCAGAATTTCAGATACTAGAAACTTCTTTTCATAGTTTTTCTGATTTTCCTAATGAATGTGACTACATGTATAAATAAATGAGGAAAGAGATACTTGGGAGGCAAACTCCAAAGTATGATCCATGACTTCCTTTTCTCATTTCTGTTCTACATAATAAAGTTCTGATTGAGATAGACAAAAAGTGC
>NW_016827678.1:388492-407745 GCF_001698545.2 Rhinopithecus bieti
CAGTTTGAAAACCACCTCTATATTTTAAGTTTTGGTGAAGTTTACTTTGAAGAATGGTGAAATCACTAATGCTTTATGAAAAGTTTATGAGACAATTCCCCAAAGAAATTGGCAGTTTACAAATGGATAACTCATTTTAAAAAGGGATCAAAAGATGTTGATGATGAAGCCCACAGTGGCAGATCATCTATATCAATTTGCAAGCAAAAAATTCATTTTGTTCATGCCCTAACTGAAGAGGAATTGTGATTAACAGCAGAAACAATAGCCAATTCATTCAGCTTATACAATTCTGACTGAAAAATTAAAGTAGAGCACACTTTCCACTTGATGTATGCCAAAATTCATGTGCCCAAATCAACTGCAGAAATTTTAGATGAGTGAAATTTCAACACAAATTTTAATTGAGTGAAATTAAGATCCTGAAGCATTTCTTCAAATAACTATTACAGGAGATGAAACATGGCTTTCCCAGTATACCCTGAAGACAAAACACAATCAAAATAATGTCTACCCAAGTGATAGAAGTGGTCCAGTCAAGGCAAAATTGGACCAGTCAAGACCAAAGGTCATGGCAGTTTTGGGGGATGCTCAAGGCATTTCACTTCTTGACTTTCTGAAGAGCCAAAGAATGAAGACATCTGCTTTCTGAAGAGCCAAAGAATGATACCATCTGCTTATGATGAGAGTGTTTTGAGAAAGTGAGCCAAAGCTTTAAAAGAAAAATGCCCAGGAAAGATTTAACAGAGAGTCCTTTTCCACCACAACAATGCTCCCACTCATTTCTCTCGTCAAACAAGGGCAATGTTGTGAGATTTTTAATGGGAAATCATTAGGTATCCCCTCACAGTACTGATTTGGCTTCTTCTGACTTCTTTTTGTTTCTTTATCTTAAAATATATGGGGAAAGCATTCATTTTTCTTCAGTTAATATTGTAAAAAAGATTTCATTGACATAGTTAAATTCCCAAGACCCTCAGTTCTTTAGAGATGGACTACATGGCTGTTGTCATCAGTTGCAAAGTGTCTTGACCTTTATGAAGCTTATGTTGAGAAACAACTTCTCTATCTTTTAATTTCATTTTTTCATAAACATATTAAATTTTCTTCATATACTTTAATGCTTTGAAAGTATAAAATGTGAATAAACTATCCAAATCAAATATTTAATATTTAAATTTGATCTGTCATTTCTAGTATTATTACCAAAGAACATACACTTTTTTCTCTTTTTAAAAATGCAATTAAATTACAGTTAGCTAGTTCTGGCATATCTACAGATATTTGTGGTAAATGCTCTTCACTGAGGATACAGGAAATAAAACAAATGAGTTCTGCTGAACAAATCCAAAATAGTATTGCAGAGGAATCCTAAAGACTTAAGATGTTAAGATCATTCTCCACAAACGACTTCAATAACACATTTGCTACTATTATAATAAATCATCATTTTAATAATCCCTGGTAGAGAACAATGCACCAAACCACAGCAACTGACAATTTGAGGAGGATGTATGAATGTATTGGTATAAGCTTGTATTTTAAGTAATTCCATTAGCTGATACTCTGTATTTGATCTTTGGGATCAAAATGAGAAACTAAATATCTGTTGCCTGATTTTATGAAAAATCCACAAAAGCTATGAGAATGGTGAATTCTGGTGCAAAAGCCTATTGAACTGTAGGTTTATTAAATAGAATGAAATGAAATTTTTAGTAAACAAAAAAGCAACAATTAAATTTCACCAAATCACATTTTTTTCCTTCCTAATTCAACCTTATGGCTGCAATTGTGTTCCTGCTAGTCTGAAGCTCTTTTCCTCTAATCGCCTGTCGTTCCCTGCATATGTGCTGTGTTTCACACTGGGAGAGCTCTTGCCCCAAATGCCTAAGCACTGTAGCTAAATCTCCAAGATACCTGGTTGTGGCCACTGGAGAGCAAAGGACAGGCTCAAAAGCCCCTGGGTAGTTGTATTTTCCTTTTCACTATGAGATAAATTTGCTTGAAGTCTTTAACAAAGAAAACAGTCATTGGTTCATCTTTCTCATGTTTAGTTTTTTGTTTCCTTTCCCTCCTACAGTAGGATGACATCTTAAGACACTAGATTTAATATCTCAGGCCCCACTGAAACTTTCAGTGTCTGCAGAGCTTTTCTAGCAAATCATCACCCTAGACTTAATTTCAAACAATAAAGACATGAAATATGAATGACTCCATGTGCTATTAATCTGTTCCCTTTTAGAACAAACTCCATAAGTGCAAGATATTTTAGTATTGTCTTGACAGTGGCCAAATATAACCTACTTTGAGGTGGGTATTAAATATAATGGTACTGTTACAATAAATTACTCATTTAATAGAAAAAAAAAAAAACCCTACAAATCAAATTATGGTCCTTTCAGTGTAACACTAGAAAAACTATGTATGTACATTCAAAAAAACAAACAAAGAGGTATTCTATTAAAGTCACAAGATGCTATTAATCAAAAGACAAATGAATCAGATTATAAAAAAGTAAATATATAACTAAATCTTGTTAATCATGCTCAGTTGTATTTTATGTACAGTTTGGACAGTGCTATAAATAACACTGTTACATGAGGTATTATACAAAGAAGTGAATAAAAAATCATAAGATAATTAAAGAAAATAACAGTGAAAAATATATAAGTAGCAAAACTAGAAGGAAAAACAAAATAAATACTGGGTACTCATAATCTCAATAGCATGACTGCAAAAGAAGAAAGGGACAAAGAAAAAGGACTGATAGTGAATTGGAAGAATCAAAATGTAGGATTGTACAACTAAAGGAGACATTTAAACATTTCTAAGAAGGTTATCAAATGCCAAAATTATAATTTATAACTGCAATATTAAAAACATAATAAAATGAAAATGTGCCAGTTCAGAATAACCCCAAAGACCCAGAACTTGAAACAAAGTAATCCAGGCCTGGAATAATCAGCAGATAGATCAATTATTTAGAACCCAGTTCAGTTCAGTATCTGCCAGTCTTCTGATATCACCTAAAGTCAAAGGCACTGTGACAGACACGCATAGAAGGAAGGGATTTTGACTAAAAGGTTTGTGGAACCAGTATTATAGGATTTTTTAGATTAAGACCACAAGTCTTTGTGTATCAGATTCACCTGGGGTACTTGTTGAAAATGCAAACATTGTAGTCTTATCCACCTCGTAGAAGCAGAAGGAATATGTAGGTAGAGAATTAGCAACTTATCAGTACCCCCAAATATTCATTTTATATATATATATATGTTTAGTATATATACATACTAAATTACATTATATATGTATACATATTTAGTGTATATATACTAGATTATATTATGTATATTTATATATATTTAGTATATACACTAAATGGATATATATCTTCTAGGACTTTATTTAATTTAAAAGTAGAAGCAGCTCTGAAATATAGAAGATGAAAAAAGATCTGCAAGTCATTTACTCACAAAGTCCCTTCATAATCCAAGACCTGACAAATTTATCTTGACAGCTAGTAAAATTAGTCATTCTAACTTTCAGATTTGTAAGGTAGAGATTGTTTTAAGCTTAAGAAAGAAAAGTTGTGGTAAAATAAATTTACATCTTTATTAAAGTTATGATAAAGCATTTTAAGTTATTTTCTAATAAAATATTTTTTACTTCTCATTTTAGCAAACCAATTTTCTGTCTACCCCTCCCTCCCACCATGAAAAATATTACAAAAAAAGTTCTCCCTCTTTGAAGAAGTGAACAAATCAAAGGTCTGTGTTATGTGATAATCTTGCTGAAATATGAAAAGACACAGGTCAGCTGAAGGGAAAGCATAGAAACCTAAAGTGAACATCCAGTATGAATAAAAGGAAGTGTTCTACTTAATTTTCAGAAAAAAAGTCAAGAATAGATTAAAAGTAATGACTAAAAATAGCTAAGAAATGTGTACTGCCACATTAACAATATGACTATATCATAAAATATCTTCCCCTCCTAAAACAATGGGACATTGTGTAAATAATGACAAAAATAAGATTAAGTGAATTTCTAAATCACCAGAAATTTAAAGAAAAAAGTATCACTAAAGACAATGCAAAACATAACCAACCAAATGAATGAATCATAAGCTGAAACCAGAATGGTAAGAGAAAGTAGAAAACAAGACTTGTCTGGGGATAAATTACCATTCCAGAAATATTATCAGGAGTCAATGGATGCATATGGAGGGACAGCAAACCAACCCTAGGACCTGTAGCTCATTTGAAACCCCATGATACAGCTGGCAAAACCAAATAAGCTATATCTTCTGTGAACATGTTGACTGAGAAAAATTGGAAACTAAAAAGAAATCTATTTGTTTCTGGGATTCTGGGTGTAAAAAAAAAGATGACAGTTACAATATTAGTCTGTACTAGAAACTGAAAATCACAATACTGCTTTCAAACAAATCTAGGTTTCAAATTTATATTACTCATGTGTTCATGGAAAATCCAAGTTAAGAAATGTAATTTATCTGGTCTCAAATAGAAGCACTCCCCTGGCAATGTCTGAAGAGAAAATGTCTGAGAATTTTCAGAATTACTGAAAAAACACAAATCCACAGTTACAAGATATACGAAGATAGGCTGCACAACAATGAAAACCAAACCTAAACCATTAGAGTGACACTGAGAAACACCAAAGACAAACATAAACATTCAGAGAAAATTCATATTACCTATAAAGATGTATTGACACATCCTAAATTGCCCCATGATAAGACTCATCTTCGTTTAATCTCCTCCCTTTGTGCATAGGCTGAATATGTGACTTCCTTCTAGTCAATAGATTATGACAAAGATGATGAGTTATGGGAATATGACAAAGGGAATTGTGATCACTTTTTTGATAAGGTTATATTTCGTAAGGCTCAGTCTTCCAGACTGGAACGAGAGACTCTCCTTTGCTGGCTCTGAAGAAGTTGAGTGGCATGTGAAAGAGCCTGTGAAAGAGCCACATGGCAATTGCAGTGGCCTGTGGTAGCTGAGAGCAACCTCCGGCTGATAGATAGCAAGGAAGCAGACTTCAGTCCTACAATCCTACATTCACGAGGACAATTGTAGTCCCAGAACCCCTGCAATCACAAAAAGCTGAATTCTATTAACCTCTTGAGGTTAAAAAAGAACATACAATGGAAAGTACTTCAGTCCTACAATCCTGCAATCACAAGGAAATTGTTGTCCCACAAGCCCTACAATCACAAGGAGCTGAATTCTGTTAACCTCTTGTGGTTAAAAAAGAACACCATGCACTGGAAAGGAATGCAACTCAGTGGACACTTTGATTGCAGCTTAGAGAGAGACCCTTAACAGAAACCCCAGCTAAACCATTTCTGGACTTCTGACCCACAGAAATTGTGAAGTAACAAATTTATATTGTATAAAGCTACTAGTTTGTGCTAATTTTTATGTAGCTATAGAAAACTACGACACATCATTTTGGTACCAGAAGAAGAGTCTGAACCCACAGAAACATGTTCAGAATCTATGAGACATAGCTAAAGCAGCCCTCCAAATAAATTTATAGCATTAAAAGCATATAGCAATATACTGAAAACAAAAAACGTAACTCAAAAAGAATAGAAAAGACTAACAAAGTAAATTAAAACAAATAGAAAAGTTACTAAGGTAATTTGAGTTCGAAAACAGAAAATAAAAGTGGTTTCTTGAAGAAAACAGCAAAATATACAAAGATGAGAAAGGAGACAATGAGAAATACATGAAACAAAAAATGGAAAAGGTACAATATTCACCAAAAATATAAGGATTTTAAAACATTTTAAGATTCTATTGTGCAACTGTATGCAACTTAATTTTTAAAAACTAGATAAAATATATAGCTTTTAAAGAAAATATAACTTACAAAAATGGCTTCAATGGAAGCAGCAACTTTGAACAGTCAATTTTTTGTAGAAGAAATAAAAGAAGTTGTCAAAGAACTTCCTCTCTATCCCTTCTCCAAAGTTACTAAAACAGTGGTTTCAAGGAAAAAATTTATAAAACCTTAAAGACTAAATGATCTTAATGCTACTTAAATTATGCCAGGAAGTTAATGAAAAAGTACAACTTCCCATTGATCAAACACAAGAAACAATTAGTGAGCTTGAAGACAGGCTGTATGAAAATACACGATCAGAGAAAATAAAAGAAAAAAGACTAAAAACGAATAAAGCACAAGTACGAGATCTAGAAAATAGCCTTAAAAGGGCAAATCTAAAGGTGATTGGCCTTAAACAGGAGGTACAGAGATAGAGGTAGAAAGTTTATTCAAAGGGATAATAACAGTGAACTTCCCAAACCTAGAGACAGACATCAATATTCAAGAACAAGAAGGTTTTAGAACACCAAGCAGATTTAACCCAAAGAAGACTACCTCAAGGCATTTAATAACGAAACTCTTAAAGGGCCAGGATAAAAAATGATCTTAAAAGCAGCAAGAGAAAAGAAACAGCATACAATGAAGCTCCAATAAGTCTGGCAGCAACCTTTTCAGTAGAAACCTTACAGTCCAGGAGAGAGTGGCATGACATATTTAAAGTACAAAAGGAAAATGATTTTTAATCCTAGAATAGTATACCTAGCAAAAATATCCTTCAAACCTGAAAGAGAAATAAAGATTTTCCCAGAAAAAAGCTAAAAGAGTTCATCAACACCAGACCTATCTCATATGAAATGCTAAACGGACTTCTTCAATGTGAAAGGAAAGGACATTAATGACAATAAGAAATCATCCGAAGGTACAAAACTCATTAGTAATAGAAAGTACACAGAAAAATACAGAACATTATAACAGTGTAATTGCGGCATGTAAACTACTCATATCTTAAATAGAAAGAATGAAAGATGAACTGGCCAAAAATAATAGCTACAATAACTTTAAGACATAGACAGTACAATAAGATATAAATAGAAACAACAAAAAGTTAAAAAGTGGGAGGATGAAGCTGAAGCATAGAGTTTTTATTAGTTTTCTCCTTGTTTATTGGTTGATTTATGCAATCAGTGTTAAGTTGTCACCAGTTTAAAATAATGGGTTATAACCAAATGTCCATCAAGAGATAAATGAATAAACAAATGTAGCATATTCATACAATGAAATACTATTAGAAAATATTATAGGAACAGCTATACAAAGGAAGTACTTATGACACATGTTACAACAGGGATGAACTTTGAAGAGATCGTGCTAAGTGAAAGAAACCATTCACAATGGACCACATGCTGCACAATTCTATTTATATGGAATGTCCAGAATAGCCACACCTATAGGGACAAAAAGTAGATTAGTGGTTACCTAGGACTGTAGGGGATACAGAGATGAAGGGGGTGGGATAAAGGGGATGGGAATGACTAAAGGGGTCCATAGGGTTTCTTTTTGGGATAACAAAAAAATGTAATAAAGTCAATTGAGTTACAGATGCACAATCAAGTGAATGTACTAAAAGTTATTGAATTATACACTTTAAATGGGTGAATTGTATGATGTGTGGATTATATGTCAGTAAAATTGCTTTTTTAAATAGTAAAATAAAATAAAATAATGGGTTATAAAATATTTGCAAGTCTCATGGTAACTTCAAGTCAAAAAATAATACAATGGATATAGAAAAAATAAAAAGCAAGAAAATCAGTATCAGCAGAGAAAAACACCTTTGCCAAAGGAAGACAGGAAGGAAGGAAATAAGGGAGAGAAGACCACAAAACAACCAGAGGGCAAATAACAAAATGGCAGAAGTAAGTCCTTACCTATCAATAAAAACATTGAATGTAAATGGACTAAACTCTCCAATCAAAAGACATAGAGTGGCTGAGTGGATTAAAAAACAAGACCAAACAATCTTGCCTACAAGAAGCACATTTTACCTGTAAAAACACAGATAGACTGAAAATAAAGAAATGGTAAAAGATATTTCATGCCAATGGAAACCAAAAAGGAGCAGAAATAGCTATACTTATATCAGACGAAATAGATTTCAAGACAGAAACTATCAGAGACAAAGATCATTATATAATGATAAAAGGGTCAGTTCAGTAAGAAGATATAACATTGTAAATATAGATGTACCCAAAACTGGAGCACCCAGACATGCAAAGCAAGTATTTTTAGAGCCGAGAGAGAGAGGCTCCAATATAATAATAGCTTGAGACTTCAACACCCCACTTTCAACATTGGTCAGATCATTCAGACATAAAACCAACAAGTAAACATCGTACTGAATCTGCACTGTTGATCAAATGGACCTAATAGATATTTACACAACATTTCATCCAATGGCTGCAGAATACACATTCTTCTTAGCACATGAATCATTCTCAAGGACATACCATATGTTAGGCCAAAAAAGAAGTCTTAAAACATTCAAATATTGAAATAATATTTAATACCAAGTATCTGCTCTGATCACTATGAAATAAAAGTAGAACTCTGCTGGATGTGGGGCTCATACCTGCAATCCCAGCACTTTGGGAGGGCGAGGCAGGTGGGTCACCTGCAGTTAGTAGTTCGAGATTAGCCAGACCAATATGGTGGAATCCCATCTCTACTAAAAATACAAAAATTAGCCAGGCATGGTAGTGTGCAACTGTAGTCCCAGCCACTCAGGAGGCTAAGACAGGAGAATCGCTTGAACCTGGGATGCAGAGGTTGCAGTGAACCGAGATCACACCACTGAACTCCAGTCTAGGTGACAGACCGAGACGCTATCTCAAAAAAAAAGAGAAGAAAAGAAAAAAAAAAATAGAACTCAATAGCAAGAGGTACCGTGAAAACTATACAAAAACTGAACGATGTGTTCCTGAATGACCAGTGGGTTAATGAAGAAATTAAGAAGAAAATTGAACAATTTCTTTAAATAAATGATAATGGAAACACAACATACCAAAACCTAGAGGCCACAGTGAAAGCAAAATTATGAGGGAAGTTTATAGATATGATTGCCTGCATGAAAATAGTAGAAAAACTTCAAATAAACAACCTAATTATACATCTTAAATAACTAGAAAAGCAAGAGCAAACCAAACCCAAAATTAGTAGAATAAAAGAAATCATAAAGATCTGAGCAGAAATAAATGAAATTTAAAGGAAGAAAACAATGCAAAATATCAATGAAACAAAAAGCTAGTTTTTTGAAAATATAAACAAATTTGACAAAACTTAAGCAGACTAAGAAAAAAAGAGAGAATACCCAAATGAATAAAATCAGAGATAAAAAAGGAGATAGTACAATCAATATTTCAGAAATTCAAAGGATTATCAGAGGCCACTATGAACAACTATATGCCAATAAATTGGAAAACCTAGAAGAAATGAACAAATTACTAAATACATACAACCTACCAAGATTGAACCATGAAGAAATCTAAAACCTGAACAGGCCAATAACAAGTACAAGATTGAAGCTGTAATAAGCAGTCTTTCAGCATAAAAAAAGTCAGGACCTTATGCCTTTACTGCTGAATTTTACAAAATATCAATCCTTCTCAAGCTATTTTTAAAAACAAAGGAGCAGGGAATACTTTCGAGCTTGTTTTAGGAAGCAACTATTACCCTGATACCAAAATTAGAAAAAGACACATTAAAAAAAGAAAACTATGGACAACATCTCTGATGACTATTGACGCAAAAATTCTCAACAAAATACTAGCAAACCAAATTCAACAGTATGTTAGAAATATCATTCACTATGACCAAGTGGGATTTATCCCTGTGATGCAAGGATGATTCAACATATACAAATCAATCAATGTCATACATCATATCAACAGAATGAAGGACAAAATCATATGATCATTTCAATTGATGCTGGAAAGGCGTTTGATAAAATTCAACATCCCTTCAGATAAAAACTCCCAAAAAACTGGGTACAGAAGGAACATGCTTCAATATAATAAAAGTAATATATGACAGACTCACATCATACTGAATGGGGAAAAACTGAAACTCTTCCTCTAAGATCGGAAAAATTACAAGGATGCTCCCTGTCACCACTGTTACTCAACATAGTACTGGAAGTCCTAGCTTGAGCAATCGAACAAGAGAAAGACATAAAGGGCATCCAAATTGGAAAGAAAAAAGTCAAATTATCCTTGTTTGCAGATGATATGATCTTATATTTGGAAAAACCTAAAGACTCCACCAAAAAAACTAATGCATACAAAAATCAGCAGCATTTCTATATGCCAACAGTGAACAATCTGAAAAAGAAATTTAAAAAAGTAACTTTGGGAGGCCGAGACGGGCGGATCACGAGGTCAGGAGATCGAGACCATCCTGGCTAACACTGTGAAACCCCGTCTCTACTAAAAAATACAAAAAACTAGCCGGGCGAGGTGGCGGGCGCCTGTAGTCCCAGCTACTCGGGAGGCTGAGGCAGGAGAATGGCGTGAACCCGGGAGGCGGAGCTTGCAGTGAGCTGAGATCCGGCCACTGCACTCCAGCCCCGGCGACAGAGTGAGACTCCGTCTCAAAAAAAAAAAGAAAAAAAAAGTAAATTCATTTACAATAGCCACACATAACATTCAATACCTAGGACTTAACCAAGAAATGAAAGATCTCTATAATGAAAACTATAAAGAATAACTGATGAAAGAAATTGAAGAGGACACCGAAACATTACAAAATTCCATTTTCATTGACTGGAAGAATCAACATTGTTAAAATGTCCACACTACCACAAGGAACCTAAAGATTCAGTGTAATCCCTATCAAAATACCAATGACATTCTTCACAGAAATAGAAAAAAAAATCCTAAAATTTATATGGAACCACAAAAGGCTCAGAATAGTCAAAGCCATCCTGAGCAAAAAGAACAAAACTGAAGGAATCACAACACCTGACTTTAAATTACACCATGAGCTATGCTAACCAAAACAACATGATGCTGGCTTAAAAACAGACACACAGACCAGTGGAGCAGAACAGATAATCCAGAAACAAATTCACAAACCTACGGTGAACTCGTTTTCAAAAAAGATGCCAGGAACATACACTGGGAAAACTGGATATCCATATGCATAAGAAAAAAGCTAGACCCCATCTCTTACATGTGGAAGAAAATCCACATGTACGCAGACCCACACAGTTCAAAGCTGTGTTGTTTAGGGTCAACTATATAAGTATGTAATTATCATATTCTCCCGGAAAATTAAAACTTTTATCAGTATGTAGTCAGGCTTTATCTCTAGTAATAATTCTGGCTTCATGTCTCAAAATAAATAAAAGTTAAAATTAAATTGTAGCAAACAGAATTCAATAGTTTCTGAAATGGGTATTTTACCATTAGGAAATTCATTTTAAAAATTCACCTTATTAAGGAGAAGTTTATATGATCATGTCTATTTATGCCAAAATGCATTTCACATAAATTAACACCAATTTATAAGAAATTTGATGAAATACAAATTAATGAATCTTTTCTTACTGTGAAAAATCATATATGTTTCTCAACATAGAAGTCAGCATCTTACTAAATGAAGAAACACTGAGATAATCCCACTAAAGAAAAGAATAATGTAAGGAGTACCCACTATCTAGCTCATTATTTAACATAATATTGAAAGTTGAGCCAATAAAATTAATGAAAGCAATTTGAGGAATAATAATTAAAACTGAAGAATTAAGATTATCTTTGTTTACAGATGATATGATTGTATATCTAGAAGCCTCATAATAATAAGTTGGAATTGCAAACAATAAAATAATTGGTAAAGTAACAAGATTAATATAAAATCAATTCTCCAAATATGTAAAACTTACCATATAGAAGATAATACTAGAAGAAAATATCCCATTTACACCAGGACTAGAGAAAATAAAACACCTAGGCAAAAGCCTAACACAAAATGTGCAAAAGCTGTAGAAAGAAAACTATAAAACACTGTAAGACATGGCATGTATCTTTAAAAATGCAAGGATATAAATATTCTTGTTAGAAAGATTCAAAATCAGTAAGACGTCAATTTTCTCTAAGTTACCTTCTAAATACAATACAACACCAATTTTTTTAATGTCATTTTTTTCTGGAGCCAGACAAGTTTTTATTTTAATGTTTATTTTCGGTTCATGGGTATATGTGCAGGTTTGTTATACAGGTGAATTGGGTGTAGCAGGGGTTTGGTGTACATATTATTTTGTCACCCAGGTAATAAGTAGAGTGCTCAACAGGTAGTTTTACAATCCTCACCGTCCTCCCTCCCTCCACCTTCAAGTAGGTCCCAGTGTCTGTTGTTCCCTTTTTTGTGTCCATATGTACTCACTGTTTAGCCTCCACTTATAAGTGAGAACATGTGGCATCTGATTTTCTGCTCCTGTGTTAGTTCACTTGGGATAATGGCCTTCAGCTCCATCCATGGTGCTGGAAAAGACATGATCTTGTTCTTTTTTTACGGCTGCATAGTATTGCATGTTACACATGTACCACATTTTATTTATCCAATCCACCACCAATGAGCACCCAGGTTGGCTCCATGTATTTGCTATTGTGAATAGTGCTGCGATGAACTTACGTGTGAATGTGTCTTTATGGTAGAACAATTTGTATTCATTTGGATATATACTCAATAATGGGATTGCTGGATTGAATGATAATTCTGCTTTGAATTTTTTGAGGCAAACTGCCTTCCACAATGGCTGGACTAATTTGCATTCCCACCAGCAGGGTATAAGCATTCCCTTTTTTCCACAGCCTCACCAGAATCTGTTATTTTTTGTCTTTTTAATAATAACCATTCTGACTAGTATGAGATGGTATCTCACTGTGGTTTGATTTGCATTTATCTAATGATTTGTGATGCTAATTATTTTTTCATATGCTTGTTGGCTACATGTATGTCTTCTTTTGAAAAGTGCCTGTTCATGTCCTTTGCCCAGTTTTTAACGAGGTTGGAAATTAACAACCTAACATCACACCTAGAGGAACTAAAGAAACAAGAGCAAACCAGCCTCAAAGCTAGCAGAAGACAAAAAATAACCAAAATTAGAGCTGAACTAAAGGAAATTGAGACGCAAAACAAACAAACAAACAACAACAACAACAAAAACCCCATAGTCTCCACCCAAAAGCTCCTTCAGCTGATGAACAACTTCAACAATTTCATGATACAAAATCAGCAAACAAAGATCAGTAGCATTCCTATACACCAACAACGTCCAAGCTGAGAGGCAAATCAAAACACAACCCCATTCATGATAGCCTCAAAAATAATAAAACATGTAGAAATACAGCTAACCAGGGAGGTGAAATATTTCTGCAATGAGAATTACGAAATATTGCTCAAAAAAATCAGAGATGACAAAAATAAATGGAAAAACATGCCATACTCATGGATAGGGTGATTTTAAAGTTTAAATGTAAGAATAGCGAGGAAAAAATATTGTGGGGAAATAAAAGTGTGAGAATGGATAGCTGGAATTACCTATTAACATATAAATGTCCTGCAAATAAAACAGTGTGATATTAGTAAAAGAATAAATGGACAAAATGAAAATCCATAAATTGACTCACCTGAATATGGAAACTTTGTGTATAATCAAGTGGACATCTCAAATCGCTAGAAAAAGAAGAATTTTAAAATAATAACTAGACAACTATATAGGGATATGGAAAACTGGATTAACTCCTCAGACTATACACCACAATAAAGTCCAAAGATATCAGAGATATAAATGTGAAATATTAACCGCTGAGAATATGACTCAATATCCAGGTTGCACCATAAACAAAAAATCAAAAGGAAATAGCAAATTGGAAAAAGCATTAGTAACTAATATCACAAA
The DNA here is from genome assembly GCF_001698545.2 of Rhinopithecus bieti. Classification (NCBI taxonomy): domain Eukaryota; kingdom Metazoa; phylum Chordata; class Mammalia; order Primates; family Cercopithecidae; genus Rhinopithecus; species Rhinopithecus bieti. The sequence goes on from NW_016827678.1 coordinate 402,306, forward strand.
AAATTAATATTCTTTGTTAATTATAAAATGGAGAAGAATAAGGCCAAGGGCAACAGAGAAAATGTGCAAAAGATATGAACAGTTTATAGCGGAGAAAATTATAAGTATATTGTACTGAATTGCATATTGTTCCCCCAAAGTTCAAGTTCACCTGGAACCTCAGAACATGATCTTATTTGGAAAAGGAGTTTTTGCATATGTAATTAATTAAGATGCGGTACAGCAAACTATCACGAGAACAGAAAACCAAACACTGTATGCTCTCACTTATAAGTGGGAGCTGAACAAAGATGAACACATGGACACAGGGAGGGGAACATCACACACCATGGCCTATTGGGGAATGGGGGGCTAGGGGAGGGATAGCATTCAGAGAAATACCTAATGTAGGTCACGGGTTGATGGGTGCAGCAAACCACCATGGCATGTTATACCTATGTAACAAAACTGTACGTTCTGCACATGTAACCCAGAACTTAAAGTATAATTTTTAAAAAGATGAGGTAATAATAGATTAGGGTGGCCCTAAGTCCAATGACTGGTGCACTTATAAGAAGGCTATATGAAGACACAGAGAGACCTAGAGAGAAGGTCATGTGAGAAAGAAGGTAGAGAATACAGCGATGCATCTATAAGCCAAGGATCATCAAGGACTGTCGGCAACTACCAGAAGCTAAGAGAGAAATAGGGAATGTTTCTCACTTAAAGCCTCCAGAAGGAATCAATCCTGCCAACACCTTGATTTCAAACCTCTGACCTCCAAGACTGTGGGATAATAAATTCCTGTTGTTTGAACCCACCAAAGTTGTGGTAATTTGTATGGCAGCCCTAGGAAACTAATACATGGCCCTAACATAAGAAATAGGCAATAGGAGAAGTGCAATATTTAAAAATCAGAATAAAAAAACATTTTGCATCCACCTAACTCACAAAAATTTTGAAATTGAGGCAACAGTGTGTGTTGGCAAGTGGCTAGAACTTTCATTTGCTGCTGCTCTGCTGCTACCTGAAAGTATAAGTTGAAGGAGCATCTGAAAAACATTTCTGACACATGCATACCTTACATACTAGTTATTCGACTCTCAGATATTTTCCTGAGATCACGTCTTCCTAAATAGTGCACTTTAGGTAACAGGAATGCTGAATTTCTCTCCTTAGTCCTTGCAATGTGTGAGAGGGCCTGGGCAATTGCCTCTGGCCAGAGCAGCCCCATTTGTTTGTGCCGGTGAACCACAGAAGGAATGTTAGTTCCTAAGTGTGGTGTCCTATTAAGAAGATTAGGAAATACTGCTGTAGAAAAGTTCTTGTATACATGCTTTAGGAGATATGAGAAAGAATGTTTGTAATAGCATAGTTATTAGCAGAAACACTAAAAACAAATGTCCATTGATAGGCAACTGGGTGAGTACAGTGTGATAGATTAATGCAATACGACACTACCTAGTTCTGATGTGGATGAATCTCAAAGAGAAATGTTGAGTGAAAAAAGCAAGTTGCAGCGGAATGCATACTGTATAATCTCAGGGTTCAGTAAGATTCTGCTTCTTAAGCTAAATGGTGGGCATCTGGGATTTTGCTTTATTATTTGGGGGAAGGAAGGAGATGGTGGTGATATTGTGTGTAAATATGTTCATATTTTAAGAACAGAGGGAAAAGACATAAATTATCTGCATAAGCTAATATTTCTTTTAATCCTATTCAAATTGTGCCATCTTAAAAGTAAATATGATTATCGATATTGTTTAAACAAAGGGCTCCACATATCATTTTTTTCAAAGGAGCACTATGCAAAGGCAACCCTGCTGAAATCCTTTTCAGACAAGCATGCTCACCTGTATGTTATTTAGGTCACAATGCCATGATTGAAGCATTTCCACTCATCTACTACAAGTAAAATCTAAACTATAGGTAGCATTTCTAGAATGAAGTACATTTTATAGAGCTATCAGTTGTGAATTTAATGCTATTAAATAAAAGATAACATTTATATCAGGACAGAGAAATTTGGTTCCTTGTTTCCCGGAATGGATTGAAGGAAAGTTTCTCATTTTTTTGCTACTGCAGAAACAGCACATTCTTGAATTCTGTGATTGAAAAGCATAAATTCAACATTTTCCCGAGGTTTCATTGTTTCTTCATTGTCAAAAATGTTGAAATCCATGTTTCATATGTGACTAAATGATGACAAACATGAATGCAAACATACTCACACTTTTGAATTATTTAAACTGTAACATGATCAATTCATTAAATGAAATGGTATCTGTGTCAGATATTGATTTGTTCTGGTCTGTTATAATCATATTGATGACAGACAATGTCTGATATAATGAGTCAGATTACCTTAGCAACTGCTTTCAATATTCCCATCTTTCATGATTTTCGTTGCTGTCCTTCAGTGATTCTCAGCGATCTCTCTCAGGCAAGGCTCTGATGTATACCCCTTTTCTAAAAACATCTCCAAGTAAATCCCAGGACCTCAACCTTAGCAGGCAGAACATGACGTATTGCTCAGGTCACAGATTGAACCTTCACTTCTGCACAAAATGATTAAGCCAGCTTAATTTCCCCCAGCTTTCACCTGGGTCCCTGTGTACATCCATGCAGATTTTGCATTACCGAAGTCCAGAAAGTCATTCTCTACACGAGAGTATGAATGGCACCCACCCCTGGGGCTGTGCAAGGCCCTTCATCACATATATAGGGCTTATTTTCCCAAACAGAGCTCTAGTGATAAAACAGCTGCTTGTCCCTTTTGTACCCTGTAAATGGAAAAATCTCCCTTCAGGGAGAATCTTGCCCAGTAGGCATAAGTAATGCCTTCACAGCCATCCTGTTGACTTCCTGTTGCACTCTTGGATACTCTGTGTATTATAAAGATTGATAACAAGATCCCTAATTCAACTAAGTACTTACATGAAAGATGTTGGAGCTATGTATGCTATCCAGGTCACAATTCTTATTAACTATCTCTTGAAGAAGATGACGAGGTGGATAGTCTCAGTGGAGATCCTTTGTGGGAAAAGCAGATCTTAGACTAAAAGGTCATGTTGGTTCCATTACAAGACAAAGGTCCAGAATCCCGAAAAATGGATGAAAACTCAGACATAAACACAGGTTGTACCTTTGCTAGACGTAAATTCTAAATCACTTTTATTTCCCTACAAGAAAACTCACCATTTTTCAGAGCCACTGGGAGTCATCCAGAGCCTCCTGCCTACTTGAATCTCATTTTATCAGTGAGCTGGTCCATTTTCCCATGGTATCTAATTAATCTCTGCCATCCTAGATTTACTCTAGAGAAGGCCTTCATTAGTGAAAGCCCAATATGCCTATGTTTCCACCTAACAGGGGACATGTGTGCATGCATTTCAACTGCATGGCTGCATTTCAAACAGGCCTGGCTGCATGAAGCTGTTCATTCGATATGCCAAGAAGGCTGGTAGACAGGTATTTGCCACTCCCTGATTTCCAAGGTAGAATGAAAAACCTTCTGCTCCTCTTGTAAATTTATAACTTTCTAGGGCATCTTTTTGATGGGCTTTACTGTTGACCTGGACTATGGCACTCACTGTAGACATACTCACACAAAAAAGGAAACAACCTATTTTCTATATGTAATCTTCCCCGTTACTTGCCGTGTTCAACATGGTACCCTTTTAAGAAAAAAGATCTGAAATTCCCCAATCCAAGGTCAGATCATCTTGAACTGTTAGCCTCTGCTCACTTTTTCCTTTAAGGAGACCCTATTTGATGTCTGTATAGATTCCTATTGCTGCATTAAAAATTGCCACAATCTTAGAGGCTTAAAGCAGTACCCATTTATTAGCTCACTGTTTGTATAGGTCAAAAGTCTGGCACACCTTAGCTGGGTCCTCTGCCTAATGTTTCACAAAACTGAAAGCAAGTTGTCAAACAAGCAGCATTCTCATTGGTAGGTTCTGCAAGGAAAAGATCAGTCTTCAAGCTTCTTTAGATTATTGGGAGAATTTATTTCCTCGAGTCTGTAGAATTCATTGCAGCTTGCTCTTGAAAGATAGAAATATCTAAAAGAGAGGGTCTCTATGCTTGGAGTTTGGACTTCAGGGAAAGCCTAGACCCTGTTTTTTTTTGTTTGTTTGTTTTTTTAAGGCTCACCTCATTGGGTTAAGCCCACATAGGATACCCACCCTTTTGATTAACTCACAGTCGTCTGATTAGAAACTGAATTTATATCTTAAAAGTCTCTTCACTTTTGCTATATTCTATTTGTTGGAAGCAAGTTGTAGGTTCCACTCACACTCATTGTGGGAGAGGATTCTACAATGATGTGACTCATGGAGGTCCTACTAGGCTCTATCTGCCACAATATCCTCAAATAAAGGTGCACTTGTCCTCTGCTATTATCCATGATCCAAAGCAGAGGACAAATAGACAACACATCCACTGGAACAACACTTACAGGGCTGCACCTATCAACTTTATCACTTGCCACCTTTCCTCCTCCGTCTGGCGTTATATCACAGTATTACAAATTATGCATTCACACTCAGGCTGCAGCCATTGTGCATTTCCACTGTGCATTTCCATTTTGGACCATGCTGTCCACATCAGTTCAGCAAGTGAGAAACAAAACTCCAAGCAGGTCAGTTGCCAAAGTATTCCATGCATGTCATACCTTCCTTCCAATATGTGCAGACCATATAAGAAATAAAATCAAAGCACTGTGTCTGCATAGAATGATTAAACTAATCTGGCCCTTTATTTTATTTTGCTTCTTTTGTTCTATAAAACCCTGTTACTTTCTTTTTTCCTTTTTTCTTTTAAATTCATGGGGTACATGTGTAGGTTGGTTACATGGCCCTGTTAGTTCTTATGCAAGTATTTTTAACTTGCTTCAGCAACATGTTCTTCATTTAAAAAAAAAAATTCAGGGTCTCAAATTGCAAGGAGAATCATTTAAAATTCCAAATCAGGGCAGCGGGTGGGGGGGCACCCAAGATGGCCGAATAGGAAGAGCTTCAGCCTCCAGCTCCCAGTGTGAGTGACACAGAAGACGGGTGATTTCTGCATTTTCAACTGAGGTACCGGGTTCATCTCACTGGGTATGTCGGACAGTCGGTGCTGGTCAGCGGGTGCAGCCCGACCAGCAAGAGCTGAAGCAGCGTGAGGCATCGTCTCACCTGAAAAGCGCAAGGGGGAAGGGAATTCCTTTTCCTAGCCAAGGGAAACTGAGACACACAACACCTGGAAAATCAGGTAATACCGCACTTTACCAAGGGTCTTAGCAAATGGCACACCAGGAGATTATATCCCACACCTGGCCTGGAGGGTCCCATGCCCATGGAGCCTCTCTCATTGCTAGCACAGCAGTCTGAGATCTAACTGCAAGGCAGCAGTGAGGCTGAGGGAGGGGCGCCCACCATTGCTGAGGCTTAAGTAGGTAAACAAAGCTGCTGGG
>NW_016827678.1:411073-414751 GCF_001698545.2 Rhinopithecus bieti
TTTTTTTTTTTTTTTTTTTTTTTTTTTTTTTTTTATCTGTAAAACGTTGGACTGCATTCTCCATCTGGAATCCCACTTCTCCTGCTTCCACAACAATAGACTTGAAACATGATCATATTTTCCAGACTCTGTCAGGTTCTCTGCTGTGCCAAGGCAGTGGCTGGGGGACATGGATGGACACAGGTCTATGAAATGGGTCAGAAAGCCTGCTGCACGCTATAATAACAACCCTGATAACTCAGATGCCCATGTTCCTCTACTTACACTCCAAACACTGTACTTTAAGGGGTAGAAGATTAGATTGGAATTGTGTAGTATCAGGTGCAGAAAATTACCTTTAAGACGCTATGTAGTGAGCTCAAGCTTGGAGCATTAAATGAGGCTTCATCATGCCAAAGAGACACTGCCCAGAAGAAGCGTCTAGCCCACCTAATTCCTGTGCTCTTGCCTCCTATTTCTTCTGCTGCTTTTTCTACTTACTCATCCTTGGCTTGTTCTCTTGGCTACTCCTCTGGCATCCACCCCGCTCAGCCTCTGGCAAGGTTCCAGTTCTCGATCTTGGCTGCCTTTTTGCTTGTGGATTGGACCTGATGCCTGCTCTAGTTTTCCTGGACTAATCTGGCATGTCTAATAGTTTTGACCCTATCTATCCCCATGTTGACATCTTGCTTGAATGTCCTTTTCAAAGGTAGCTTTAAAAAACAGTGATTGAACTATTTTATACTTCTTTAAAGTCTCCAGTTAACTTGTTTTTTTACAGCAATGTATCTTCTTACTTCTTACCAGATTTGGAGATACATATCCTAATCTTAAATTTAATAACTATTTATTCAGATAAAGATGAGGAGACATTCTTTAAATAAATAACATTCAAAACATTTTAATGAATAAAATTTTAATGAACAAATCTAGGAGGATATGAAATATATTGCACCTGACACATAGAAAAATGAGGAATTTATTAATTCATACGTCATGTATTCTTTAAAAGGGCTTGGGTATCAAATACCGAATATTTGAAATTAGGGACACCAGTATCATAGTAGAATAAGCATCAAAAACTGATCAGAATGCTTGAATTCCTGTTCCAACTTTGTTCTTTACAAGGTGGTTAGCTTTTTTGAGATTTAGTTTCTTATTTATAAAATAAGAATGTGAATATGTGAAACTACACAATATTTTATTTGCAATGACTATTACTGATATTATGAGAATTAAACATGATCTCTATTTCTTTGGTTCTTCCTCTTATTCATTCCCTGAAAAGATTCCTTGCCCAAATATTTGGAAACTCATCAGAAGTTTTACATGTGCTTACAAATGAGTGCAGTCAGCTGTCTCACTGAGAACACACAACTACCTTTTCTGGTACAGCTGATAACCAGGTAACATCAACACTTCTGGGTAACGTCAGCACTCTGGGCACCATGACCCCTCTCCTTGGTACTGCCAGAGTCTACCAATTATAGCTACTCACACTGGATATTGCTTCATTTCCCAGGCCCCACTGCTGCTTCCTCTCTGTATTTCTGTACTTTTCAGGGACAACTGCTGCTGCTTTATACAACTACACCTCTCCACCTGTACTCAGACCTCAAAGCAATCTTCCACAAAGCACCACTGTCTCCTGAAGGACACCACGGTGAATGTACAGGTTGAGCATCCTTAATCCAAAAATCCAAAATCTGAAGTGCTCCAAAATTTGTACATTTGTCCATCTCCCAATGGACACCATGGTGAATGTACAGGTTGGCACCCCAATCCAAAAAATTAAAAAATCTGAAATGCTCTAAAATTTGTAAATTTTTGAGTACTAACATGATGCCAAAAGGAAAATTACATACCTGATCTCCTTGAATGGGTTGCCCAACACAGGTGCACAACACACAATTTGTTGTTGCTGTTGTTGAATAGCTGATGCAGATATTACGGTGATGCTATTGTACTGTTAGTTACCCTGAACACGTTTTTTTCATTGTATTAATGTCATGTCATTTTTTACAAGTAATTATATGTGAATAAGTACAAGCAAATGATTGCTTATTTTGCTTATTGGTAACTTATTAATTCAGAGTCAGAAATGTTGGTAATACCAAACAACCACAGATTGTCCACATGAATGTAGCTAAGATAGTGACACGGTTGGTTTCTGATGTTTCCATGTACACAAACTTCATTTTATATATGAATTATTTAAAGTATTGTGTAAAATTATCTTTAGACTATGTTTATAAGGCATATATGAAACATAAATAAATTTCCTGTTTAGATTTGGATCTCATCCCTAAGACAGCTCATTATGTACATGCAAGTATTCTAAAATCTGAAAAATCTGAAATCTGAAACATTTTCTGTCTCAAGCATTTCAAATAAGGGATACTTAACATATACTAGAACACTCAAGGAGCCAAAGGTAATGGAATAGGACATACTTAGGAAGAGAACTAAAGCAGCTTCTGCCCATGCAGGAGTTTTAATAAAACAGTAGTTTCTTTCTTCTGATTTTACTTACAGTTCTCCCACAAGACCTAGATGCATGCCCATGGAGGCAGAATGAATGAGTAATATATGTATTCTTGTCAAGATTCCTTGGAGAAATGGAACCTTTGCTGTCTGCAAGTTGGAGAACCAGGAAAGCCAGTGGTGTATTTTGGTCCAAGTTCAAAGACCTGAGAACCAGGGAAACCAGTGGTGTAGGTCCCAGAGTTTGCAGGTCCAAGAACCAACCAGAAGCTCTGAGGTCCAAGGGAATGAAAAGGTCTGAGGTCTGAGTACAGGTGGAGAAGGTGTAGTTGTAAAAAGCAGCAGCAGTCGTTCCTGGAAACTACAGAAAGGGATGTTCCAGCTCAAGTAGAGAGAGTTAATTTGCCCTTCTTCTGCCCTTTTGCTTCATTTGGGCCTGCAATGGATTGGTGATGTCCACCCACAATGGTGAGCGTGAATCTTCTTTACTCAAATCTCATTCCAGAAACAACCTCACAGACACACCCAGCAATAATGTACTTATCAGCTGTCTGGGCATCCTTTAGCCTAGTCAAGTTGACTCATAAAATTAACCACCACAAGTGACATGGTCAGACCCAGAGTCACTCTTCCTCTCCAACTTAGTTATTCTATTATTGGGCCAAGCTTGGGAGTGACACTGCTTTCCTTGGGAGTCTCTCTTGTTGCTCATCTGAGCAGACTCTTGGCAGCCTGCCCCCCAGTTCATGTTACGTGCCTAGGTATATCTAAATTCTAGCTTACGCACAAATCTGATTCCCCTTGGTATAACACAAAAAAGTGTCTATAATAGTAAAGATTAAAAGAGAGGTCATAGACTACTTAAGAGGGGAGAAACATTTATACTTATATTTTCCTTCCTAATAACTCCTCATGATTCTAGGAATTCTGAATGAGATAATTATTACCATTAAGCAGCACTAGCCCATGAAGGCAGCTGGGAGGGAGGCTGTACCCTGCAAAGCCCCAGGGGCCAAGCTGTCCAAGACCATGGGAACCCACGTTTTGTATCAGCATGACTTGGATCATTTTGGAGTGTAAGAGATGGATTAAGTATATCTCAGTTTAAGAAATCTCTCTTTAAATAAAAAAAATTATCAACTGTCTTTTCCCAGATTGTGCCTTTCAGCACTGGCATTTAATTTTTACATTTTGTATATCTGCATGGCTTTTATA